>NW_024609843.1:234819-356138 GCF_016920785.2 Ixodes scapularis
TATGGAAAGTTCGAAAATTCAAAATCTTTCGACCCGCTTGATTCGGTCATCGAAACTTCGGTTCGAAAAAATCCGCGGCATCGCCAATATTTGCGCGTTCGTTGGGGCAGTTGTAACCGGTTGGAACGCTCAAATATTGATAAGTTTTGTTGCGAGTACGTTGCACTTCTTAATTCTATGATGGGTATTCCGTGACCTAACGTTAACACCAAACTTCTGTTGAATGGCACTGACTCTGAGTTGATGGCTGCCACCCTGCCAGTGAATTTGATCGTGTTCAAACGGTTCAAACTGTTCAAACTACAGGTTCAAACTTCAAACATGTGTAGCACCCGCCTTTCTCGCATATGCGTCGTCATTTTTGTTTGTGACGAACATAAGCTTGGGTGGGAGCCTCGAATTGTTTCATTTCGCGGATAGAAACCGTTTCAAAGATAAGCACCGCTGCCACACCAGAAATCCCACACGCACGTGCACCCCCCCCTCCCCCCTCTCTCTCGGGCCTAAAAAACAAAATGGTTTTATTTTTTTACAAAAATAACATGTAGAACTAGCAGACAAGATGCCAACGTTGCATAACTAAAAGCTATTTTATTCAGCACTCATCAGTGATCATCTTAAACTTTCAAGGTCGAAACGGGGCCCGTTTCCGTTTGCTCGATTCCATTAACATTATCTGAAAATTGTTAATAATTTGTTAATAATAAAACGACGTGCTCTAAAACTCTGGTATCTGGTTCAGTCAACTAGAGCTACATTTGGACGTTGACTTCGCATCCGGTAAAAATATTTTTGGAATTAAAAAAAAAAAAAAAAAAAAAAACAGGCGCAAAAACGGCGTAAATTTATTTTCGTGGTGAAAAGAAAACCAAACAAAAACAAATGGCATCCCGGGAAGAGTAAAACAGCATTGACTTTAAAAAGTAAAAAAAAAAAAATTTTATTATTATGTTTTTAGTTTGTTAGACGTTAGATATAAACGGGGTTCCTGTGTCTCATCGCGCGAATCTAATTTTCATTATCTTCTTAAATCGGGGTTATATTCATTTGTCGACTTAGTCAATATTACATTGTCTCCCCCCCCCCCCCCCCCCCCCCCCGCTCCTTTAAAAAAAGGAAAGTAGGGAAACATGTTTTGCACTAGCCATGCAGCTGTAACCTGAATTTTATATAAGATAATTAAAAAAAAAAATAGAAAAGAAGACCGAAAGAGGACGCTATTTCCTTTGCAAGCGGATGCGTGTTTGCTTGTTTTGTTTTGTTTTTTCAGGCTGAGCTTGATGTTGCAGAAATTGAGCCTCAAAACTTGCTTGTCAGCGGCGAATTACGTGCTACGTAGAAGCGGATCCCACGCTGAATCGAAGCCCTTTTCGGCGCAAAAGGAATCGAAAGGTACGTGGCACGTAGTCTCTGCTCTTGCGCACCTTCGGATGGATGGCCATTTTGTTTTACCATTTAAGTTTAGAATATTTAAGTGTGAAAACTATATTCACTCCGCACTGAAAAAAAAGTGAGGCTATAAAACCCCCCTTGCCATCAGTTAATAGGATAATACCTAGTTTTCTCTCGCCATTCACTTAATCTTTGCTCGGTAATCTCTACTGTCTTGTAATCCACTCTTCCTTCGCTGTCTCTAAAACCCAATGACTTTATTAAATATATGTTGTCTTCGGTAGGCATAGGGTGAAGCCCTTTACAGCAGAGTATCAAGTGCTCAGCCGTCTCGTCCTCCTCTCCACAAGCAGTGCACACTGTATCCATTTTCTGGTACTTCGCTCTGTATGTTCTGGCTCGCAGAACACCTGTCCTCGCATCAAACAACAATGAGCTTCCCCCAGAATTGTCCTAAATGCTTTCTTTGGCAATAACTCTTTTCTTTAATCTATATCCTTCCAGAGCCGTCTTTGTCTGCATTCCCTCTAGCCACCGATCTCTTTCTGTGGCCTTAACTTTCTTCTAAACTGATACCTGCTCTTCCGTAGCTCCCCTACAGCCGAAAAACTTCCCTCTTAATGTCCTAGTGCGCTGTCTCCGCTTTGTGTCTACACTCCTCATTATAAATAGCTGAAAACCTTTCGTGCCCATTGCTCCCCATCCATTTGCCTCAACCGATCCTCAAATTCAATCTTGCTCACCGCTTCCCTGCTCTCAAAAGGCGCCCATCCATGTCTCCTTGTACTCCCTGGTTTGGCGTTTTGCAATGTGCCCGCCAAAGCCAGCCTACCTACTCCGTGCTGTTTTATTTCTAGTCTTGCATGCACTTCGGATTTCATGCATAGCACTGCGTTTCCAAAAGTCAAGCCAGGCACAATGACCCCATTTCCAAATCCCTTTCACCACCTCATACCTGTTGTAATTCCAAAGTGCTCTATTTTTCATTACAGCTGCATTTCTGTTGCCCTTACCTATTATATACTTTTCATGCTCACTGAGATATTCTGCACCATGACATATCCATACTCCTAGATACTTGTATTTACTAGCTAGCTCTCTCAACTGTAATATTTTGTATTTTCAGCCTTCAACTTCATCATTGTTAAAAATCATGACTGCTGATTTTTCACTACTGAATTCTAAACCTAATTCCTCTCCTTCCTTACCACAGATGCTCATTAATTCCTGCAACTCTGTCCTGTTGTTAGCCATTAGTACAATATCATCCGCATACATCAATCCCGGTAAGGATTGCTGAATTTTTTGGCCTAGCTTACTGTACGAAAAGTCGAATCCAAGCCCACTCTTCTCCAGTCTATCCTCCAGTGCTCTCAGATACAACATAAACAACAAAGGCGATAACGGGCACCCCTGCCCAAGGCCTCGTCTTATCTCTATTTTCCCCGTCGCCTTTCCTTCCCATGTTATAATCACCTTATTATCTTTGTAAATGTTCCTTAATATTGCTGTTAGTCCCTCATCTACGTTTAAGCTCTCCACTATGTCTCACAGGTTCCTTTGGTTCACATTGTCATAGGCACCCTTGATATCCAGGAATGCCAGCCAGAGATGTCTGTTTTCTTTTTGCGCTATTTCTAAACACTGTGTTAGAGAAAATATATTGTCCTCCAGCCTTCTTTGTTTCCGAAACCCGTTTTGTACCTCGCCCAGTATGCCCTCGCAATCTACCCATTCCTCCAGTCTGTTCTTTATAATCTGCATTACCAATCTATAAATAACCGGTGTCACGGTTATAGGACGATAATTCCTAATATCAGACTTATCTCCCTTTCCCTTATATATCATACTCATCCTACTAAGCCTCCATTCATCTGGAATATTTCCTTTTGTTATCATGGTACTCACTACCTCCCTTAGTTTTGCCTTAGATTTAGGACCCAAATTCTTCCCCAGCTTGATTGGGATACCATCTGTGCCTGTCGACGTGCCACTAGGGACCCTTCGTTCCGCCTTTTCCCATTCTCTTTGTCCAAAATCCGCGATGTCACATGCTGGACTGCTACTTCCTTCGGTTCTCCTATCTTCCGCATGTGCCCGCGTTCCCGAAAGTTCTCCTCCATCACTGCTCCTATATTTGGTATCGCATCATCTCCCTCTAATTGATCTCCCTGATGCGAGAGTGTGAACACCTGTCTAGCTTGCGTCGTTTCACCGAGTGAGTTCAAATGCTCCCAAAACTTCTTGGCTGCGTTTCTATCTTTCTTGCTTACATCACTCATCCAATCCTCACCCTTTCCATGAATTTTCGCATTGATCAAACTGGATGCCTCTCGGCGACATGTTATAAAAGTGTTCCATTTTATTTTTACTTCCGTTTCTGACGGGGGGAAGAAGTTTTCGTTTCGGGCGGACGTGATTTTCTCAACGCTTCACCAAAACCAGTCTCTACATTTCGTTCGGGTGGTGTCAGCCCCCCAGCGCAACCCCAATCATCGAGGAGGATGCCATGGTCAATCAAGGGACCCTCAAACTACCGATTCTGAACCCGGCGGGGTCCATATCGGCAAATTCGGAAATCGAGGAGATGGAGTCAGCGGTAAGCCTAACATCTGGCACCTGCGGGCCCCAAACCCGGCGAATGCAACGCAGTCACCGACGTCCGATGTCACGACTATTGACATACAACTTGACACGGGACTTTTCAGGCATCTGGGAATTTCAAAAGAAGACGTAGGAAGACTGATAACTGAGCTTCTGGTCCACTACGCGCAAGGCACGTTGAATCTAAGAAGCGCAATCCCACAAGACGTCCGAAACGGAGGGACAGCGACCCAGCCAACGCCCGACTGCAAAATGGTCTACCATCCACCTTCGAATGATTTTCCGGCACTGAACGACCCGTAAGGTAAAACAAACGCTTCTCTCGGAATGTCGCAAGCTACGCTTACCGGTGAAGGAAACGACTTTTTAGACCATGTTTCCCAGCTAGACAATTGGCAGGTGAATAGAAACAAGCGTCGACGCAAACGAGCTACGACGCCAAGAGAAAATCTAGAGGTGAAAGCGTCAGCTGAGACCGAAGAAAAGACAAAAGGCCAAGCACCTACACAAACGGTGGTACTCAAGCCTATATGCCGCGAGGATGTCAAAACATTCGGATCAAAAGAGATTAAGAATGCTGTGGAAAAAGCGGGAATTACGTGGGAAAGAATATAGGATACAAATTCAACCCAAGACGAACACGATCGCAATAACCACACCCAACGAAGAGACGACAGAGAAACTCCTTAAAATCAAAGAACTGAACAAGAAAGACAAAGCATACGCCCTGCGACCCATGGGAAATAATCACAGTAGACGGGTAATTTATCTCAACGGAGATGCCAGTGAAGAGACCCCCGAGACTCTGTTAGCCGATCTGGAGTGTCGGACGGCAAAGTCGTTTACGCAAGGCTTATGGGAAAAGATATTGATGCTGTAGTCATTACCTTCGAGAGTACCCGGCTGCCTAAAAAGGTGGTCTTCTCTAGACAAATCTTCAACGTGAAACCCTACAGACCACCACCGATAGTGTGCTATAACTGCCATGGCCTAGGTCATATGACCGACGTCTGCCCCTGCCACGAGCGTCGATCTGGATGTTGTGGCTACATCCACGAAGAGTATATGGGGGACTGCAAAAGGGAATTGCAGTGTCGAAATTGCAACGGACCCCATGTCTCTACGAGCAAGGACTGCCTCAAGAGCAAGATTCTGGGGAAGAAATCTTCACAGCTAAGACAACCACCGCGACCGCAGAGGACTAGCTATGCGGATGCGATTAAAGTAGTCGATTCGACACAATCCACAGTCCAAGTCAACAGTTGCGACCCGAGCGGTTCACAAGAACGGGCTTCAACAGACTGGGTTCTAGACTGGGCCGAGAGAATCGCCAATGAAAACAAGCCGAAACCGCAGCCGCAGCTGACTGAAACGAAAGAAAAGGACACGGCACGGGTGGACGAACGGCAAGCTACCAAAGCCGAACTGAAACGAATATAAACTAAGGTAGACACGGGATTCAGCGTCATATTCCAAGTGCTAGAAGAAATCCGCAGACTTATTTGAACTGAAAAAAGACCTACTGCCTCAGTCTGCCCGGACGCTAGAACCCAAACGATTGGACGGACTACCACGAAAATGACCCGGATCACTCAATGGAATTGCTCCTCTTTCCAGGCCCGAAAAACAGAACTTAAGCTCCGCTTTGAACACCAATCTCCGCCTCAGGTTTTACTCCTACAAGAGGCCAGAACGCCCCACATGACGCTACCGTGCTATAACTTCTACACCGTACCTACAATCAGGGTTGGGCAGAAATACTCAAAAATGTATTTGGAGATACAAATACTGGGATACATTCAAACAGTAGCTAAAATACTGATACTAAAACATATCTCTAAGAGTGTATCGCGCGACACGTATCGTAAATACATTTTAAATAGAGGCAAAAAGTATTTAGAAATACAAATACAGGAATACATTTTAGGGAGGGCAGAAATACAAATACAGAAATACTGATACTGCAATACATTTTTCAAATTTGTTTGAGACGCCGATTGAGATGAAGCTTGAAGTGGAAGTTTTTGGTCCCAAAATTACTTTCCCGTAGGCTTGGCACCTTGCCTTGAAGGTAGTGGTTTCAGACGACGAGGAGTCTTCAATCGGCTCAAAAAAAAAAAAAAACAAAAAAAAAAAACGTTCGATCAAAGATTGACCACGGTCCCTTCCCTGACATCCTGCCTGTCTAACGAGGGATGCGAAAATACTTCGACCTCCAAATTAATTCTGTCACCCTGAATTTCATCAAAACGTCACCACGCTCCTGTCCAATAAGGACGCCCCTGCCAACATTGATCACATTACGTCACGGTGGAATGAACTGGCATTCTTTATCTGTAGGTGTTGCCTTGAACATGAAACATTACCACGCTGCTGTGTGAAAGGATATAGCGTAATTTCGTTGTAGGTTACCTCGTAGAAGGTCGTGCAGGCAGTGTAATTTGGAATTGTCGAGAATAGTGGACCACCTGAAGCATCCTGGAACGGATGTCTTATCTTCAGTTACGGTTGAAAAACAATACGGTGGCATCCGTCTTGTGAAGGTCCTTTCTGCCAACCCTCCGCCACCGACGCATGGATTGCAGTCCTCAAGTTTCGCCTTGCATCATCCAAACAGAGACCTCGTGGATTGCGACCTTATTTTGCCGGCACAGGTGCGAGCTCTCCGAGAAACAGCGCGCTCGAGACGAGCCGCAGGTGTACGAAGTTTGGGTCGGCACTACGAGGCAGAGTCTGCATCCTTCCTGGGTTTCGGATCACCAGAACAGCGGGTCACGTTCACGTCGTCTGATGACGTCCCTTGAGCCGTGCATTATTATGGGCGCAGCCGCAGACGCATTCGAATATATGTTGAACTTCACTGCGGTATGCATCCTACTATTTCAAGCCAACCAGCACCAGGCACGTGTTGCAACGGACTGTAACTCAGCTTTGCCGGCTGGGTGGACTGTGTACGCTAAGGCGAGTGAGATGGTTAGCACTGGGTATTGGATGCCAGCAAACAATCACTCAAGAAATCCCTACCTAAGACCTGCGGCAGAAGATGCTCTAACCCTACTCCTGGCACGCCACCTGGGTCGAGTACGCAACACTTCTCAGAAGAGAGAAAAGGACGCATGGAAAAATAGTCTGGAGAATCGGAAGGAACCTTGGTCAGCATAGTAACAATACCCAGCATCTCTTTGATCCTGTGCCCTCAGAAGTAAAAAGAAAAAAAAAAAAGCGTTCAAACTTGTGTTTTTCTTTTTTTTTTTTTTTGGGGGGGGGGGGGGGGGGGGGAGAGTATTTTTCAAGAGATGTAACGAAATACATTTCATCCCGATTGTATCGCGATACAAAGAAACATTCTAAATGCATTTCGATACAAGAATACAGATACTGGTGAAAAAAAATGTATCGCGATACAGAAATACAGATACGAAGTGTATTTCTAAAAAACACTGCCCAACCCTGCCTACAATACGAACGCGTCCTAGTTATAGGAAGAAGTGCCCCATGGAGAAAAAAGGCTGGGCAGCTGTGGGTGTACTTTGACACATCCCTCAGGCAGAACTGGACACATCAAAACTCTGCTCAGTAGAAAGAGAGGTGGTTGCGGTGCGACTTAAAAATGGCAAGCAGCGACTTGTGGTGGCCTCAGTCTACATTATACCTAAGGCCAAACCACAAGAAGGAGAAATAAAAAGCTGGATCTGCGAGCTGTTAGAGCTGGCTGATAAAGATCAGCTGGTCGCCGGAGGTGATTTTAATGCACAATATAGGGATTGGGGTTACCGTATTAACACCAGGAAGGGTAGGGACATCGCCGAAGCCATGGAGGAGATTGGGCTCACACTACAAAACGAAAGTGGTGTTAAGACCAGGCTAGCCAAGCAAGCCCGGCAAAATGACATTACTCCTGACCTAACGTGGGCCTCAAAGTCCCTTACTCTCCGATGGACTCCATGTAGGGACAATCTAAGCAGCGATCACTATCCCATAGATGTTACCGTAGATCAGCATAAGGACGGCAGGACTAAAGTAGCACGACCGATCATCCGATGGGACCACTTCAGGGAGATACTACTACAGAACCTTGACGAGAAAAGCAGCATTGAGGCAAGCATCCAGCAGGCGATGTCAAAGGCTCGAACGACAGTCATGGTCAAGCCTGGAGACCCAACACCAGACATGCACCTCTTAAACTTGTGGGCTAGCAGACTGCAGGCCTTGCAACGTTTCAGAAGGAATAGCACCACACGACACAAGGTTAAGCTCAATCTAGCGTCGGCGAGAGCAACCAGGTACAGCAAAGAACTCAGCCGACACAAGTGGAGGTCTCACTGCGAGTCCTTTAATGCAAGAACCGGACTCGGCAAGGCCTGGCGCACGTACCGCGGCATGGAAGCGAAGAAAAGACGCACAAGAAACGCAGCGCAGAATCTTGGACTTCGGTTAGACATAACGGAAGACGAGCTTGCCACCCAAGCCGCTCAGCTATTCTTCCCTCAGGCAAACCTGCATGACAGAACGATGAGGCACAACCGGAGAGGTTGGAGGGTCCGCCCACCGAAAGAACCAGGCATGGATGAAGCGATCAACATGGGTGAGCTCCTAGAGGCAGTGCACACGACCAAACCGAACAGTGCACCTGGGCCAGACGGTGTCACTTATACGGCTCTCAAGAACCTCCCGGCTGCAGCTAAAGAGAGCTTACTTGAAGAGTACAACCGAATATGGGATACAGGGGCGGTGCCCAGCCACTGGAAGCTGTCTTGGGTCACACCTATACCCAAGCCAGGAAAACCGCAAGATAACATTGAAAACTTCAGGCAGGTCTCACTGACATCTAACGTATGCAAAACGATGGAGAAAATAGTACTGCGTAGAATTCAGTGGTACCTGGAGACTTGAGACAGACTTGATGCCAGGCAGACTGGTTTCAGGGAGGCAATGGGCACCCAGGACAGTCTAAAACTTCTTTACGCGAGGAAGTGATGGCCGACAAAGATGCGATAGACCCAAGGCTTATTGTAGCGCTGGATATCAAAAAGGCATTTGATGAGGTTCCTCACTGGGCAGTCATTCAAGGTGCCAAAGGCTGTGGTGTGAGGGGTAAAACGCTTCGGTTGATACGTAGCCTCCTCACAGACAGGAAGTTTCAAGTGAAAATCGGAGAAACAAGGGGACCAGAGATGTCCAACAGCAAGGGGGTCCCGCAAGGGGCTGTTATATCACCAACCCTCTTTAACATGGTGAGGGCTGGTCTTCCAGCCAGTCTCAGACGCGTTACGGGCCTTGGATTTACTATATATGCCGACGACATCACATTATGGACAAAGGGAGGAGCAATGGCTAACCAGGAACAAGCCATGCAGCAAGGGATAAATGAAGTCCTCGAGTATCTCTAGAATGTCGGCATGCAAGCGTCGCCTGAAAAGACTCAATTCATGGTCGTGGCCAGGCCGAGAGATCATCGAAAAGGCGTCGCGGACCAAGTAGACTTATTCATCCAAGGACAGAAAATAAAGGGAGAAAAGCAAATAAAGATATTCGGCGTGACGTTCGAAGAAACCGCCCGCAGTACGAAATGGTTACCAGCTCTAGAAAAATCATGGAGGCAGACTCTAAAGCTCGTGCGAAAGACGACATCCAAGTCCTGGGGAGCCGATGAAAACACAATCAGGATTTTGAAAAACGCTCTACTAACGGCCAAGGTGCTATGTAGTTGTAATTGGCTCAACCTAACCAAAACGCAATGGAAGCGATTAGAACGACTAATTCACCGCACCATGAGACTTGTCACAGTACTTCCCAATTATACAGCCCTGGAAGAGCTAAAGAAAAATGCAGGAATGAACCAGATTCAAGGCCGGGCGGAGGTGCAGAGCATAGCGCACTTTTAAAGGTTTGAGAGAACGAACCACGGCAGAAAGCTACGTGAAATCATGGGCTAAGAGGCAGAGGGGAGAGTTCCATTGGAAGACCTAGCACCACCTTGGCAAGAGACAAACACCGTTGATTATCGACCCCTGCCCAGGGCGCATAGCCAAGGACGCAGAGCACGAGAGGCAACACAACACGCTAAATGGTGCGACGAACACGCGCACGAAGAGTAAATCAGATGCACGGACGCATCTAAGACTGACATAACCACGGTCACGGCTTGGATCGACCCCAAGACAGGAAGAGAAAGCACCACGAGACTACCTGAGAACTCCTCCGTGCGCGAAGCAGAACTCAGGGCAATCCTTGAAGGGACCATCGATATACTGAAAAATACGGAAGGACAAAGGAGAGCGAGTAGTTTTACTGATTCACAAGAAGCACTCCGGGCGTGTCGAGAAAGCAAACCTAAAAGCGAAGGGCATCGTGCTGACATTAGAGTGGATTCCGGGCCATGCGCAGATTCCCAGGAACGAGTGGGCTGACCGAGTGGCAGCGGAGGCAGCCAGCAGCAACAGCTCCGGGACAGGCTCAACCACTCGGGAGGACAACGAGGAAACGGAAGACCCTGTGGAGAAGGCCGAACTAGCAAGACAAGCTAGGAAAGCCTACCTCAGGGGACTCGTACCGACAGAAGAAGACCAAATGGTTACCGAAGATGGGAAGCGACCAGACTTCGCAGAATCAGAATCGGCACTGCACTAACGCCCGCCAAACTGGCAGCCTTTGGGCTACTGGAGGAAGAAGACCTTTCTGCAAGGGCCTGCAGAGAAAATAAGGTGGCAGGGATCAAGCACTTACTGTGGGTGTGCAAAGAACGGAAGACCACAGAAAAACGGCGTGGGAAAAATTACCCGCTCAGGACCAACCAAGGAGGCCAGCAGCAGCACCGAAAGGCGATCCTAGACTCCCTGGTTGAATTCATCAGGGAATCTGGGGCTCATCAATGCATTTAATAGCACCATAGTCATCCACATCCCCTCCTTATAACCCTGCACCCCCACACCCTCGTCTCAGGGCACACCACTCATAGACGGGAATCCTATCATATATAATAAACATGTTCTCTCTCTCTCCGTTTCTGACTCCCCACTACGCTTGGAATACCTGTGTTCTCTAGAGGCTTCCTGACGTTTTTGTATCGCTTGCTTCACTTCTTTACCCCACCAGCTTTTCGGTCTAGGTCAGGGGTGGCCAAGCTGCGGCTCGCGAGCCGCAAGCGGCTCTTTGCGTGTCAAAGTGCGGCTCGCGCCTCCCTAGCCTATCCCCCCCCCCCCCCCCCCCCCCCCCCCCCTCCTCTTCCCCGCCTCCCTCCCGGCCACTTGAGCACTTCCGCAAAAGGGAAATGGAATGCGTTTTAAATCGAAAGAAAGGTTGCGGTTTGGTAGTCTTGCTGCTACTACTTCCTTATGTACAGTTGAACTGCTTTTGACTCAGACGGATTGAAAGTAGTCTGTTTTTATTGCTCTGGACAAAAGTTTCCTTCCCTCTTCCCCCCTTCCCGTGGCTCTTGGAAGTTTCGTTATTTTGTTTGCGGCTCTTAGGCCGGGTCAGCCTGGCCACCCCTGGTCTAGGTCCTTGCTTCCCCTTTCGTTTACTCTGAACTTTGTCTAGTTCCAGAGCAAAAAGCCTAGTTAGGCTCCCATAGCTCCAATCTGTATACCGTTGCCCTGAAACTGCTTCCTCTATTCTTTCAGCAACTATTTCCAACTCTTTGTCGCTGCAGAAAGTTTGCTTTGAATTATGTTGTCTAGTTTCAGCATTTACTTCCCTGGCAAAATTCAGCTTATTACGCTTGTGATCACTACCAAGACTTTTGGAACCTTCTTCATCTATTTTCATTACTTGTAACTTGCCATATATTTTGTGTGACATGAATACGTAATCTATAGTTGAATATAGATGGCCAGTTTCCCACGTTATGTGCCCGTCCCACTTCTGACTGGTATTACATAAAACCAAGTCATGCTTTTCCACCAGTTCTAGCAATATGCTTCCAGTTGAGTCTGTGTACCCATCCAGACCCTCGATATAAGCATTCATGTCCCCCATAATAATTATTTCAGAGCCTTCCCCTAGCTCACCAATGTCCCTTGATATGCAATAAATCATTTTTTTGTTTTTCTATTTAGCACCTGTCCCTGTCCATAAGTTTTTCGCTTTCACAGGTGCAGCGCCGCCCAGTAGCAACTGCATCAACCATCCGCCAATCTTTGGGCACGCGTGCGTCTGCGTTCGGCGAGGAGTTGGATCCACCCAAACACGCTTCGAGCCTCACCCCCCCCCCCCCCCCCCCCCCCCTTAAAAAAAATGGCGACCGCCAGTGTTGTTTGACGGAGCGAATTGAGAACCTGTTTTTTAAACCTGTCTGCAGATAGTTTTTTTTCTTTTTGTATGCCTGATAGTTTCCGTTATACAAGGAAAAAAACGGGCCTCAGACTTGGGCTGTTTTCGTAGACCGCGTTTCCCCCTCCGCTCAGCCCTCCGCAACGACGAAGCCGCTACTGCGCCTGCGCGCCCATGGCCTTGACTATAGAGTTCCGTGTATCGTAGCGGGTTGCGGAGAGCCGTTGCGGGACGTCGAAAACCATCTACGGAAACTGCCTACTGTCTTTTGAATGACCTATTGGCATAACGCAACCGCGGCTTCAAACATTTTCTTAGGGCGCGCAGCTCTTAGGCGCCCACTTCCGTGTTCCGAGGCGTCGGCGTAACCGCGCTCAATTTAGCGGGAAAATTGACGTCAATTGTCCAACTAAATCTAGCGAAGAAACTGATTTTGTTCATAAGTCAACCAGGTCAGGTGACATCATTTTCCCCGCTAAACTAGTGGGGAAGCTAAATTGGTGTTGAGGCCACGTGGCCTCAATTCTTTAGCCAAATTTAGTGGGGAAACTGTGGGAGGAGGAGAGGGTATGGAGGAGGAAAAGGGGAAGCTACGGAGGAGGAGGAGGGAAAAGTACAGAGGAAAAAGAGGGGGAGGGGGAAAAGAGGACGAGAGGGGCATACCCTCCCCTCCTCCTCCTCAAAAGCTGCGCTCTAATTTCGCGTTACAGAGATTTGTAAACGTCTTTCATTTTTTTTCATGGGGGATCCGGGAGGTCTGTACCACAGGTGTGTGTTTTTAGCTTAGGAAATCCGGGAAAGGGGTGAGGAGGAATCGACAGATGCTATGGTCAACGTGTGTAAATAAAAGGAAGGAAAGAAGCAAATGCCCCAATAGGTTCGACCACCATTACTTACTTATTAAGAGCTGCTTTTCTGGCTTTCTTCGTGTGCTGACACTGCAGCGTGAGCCAGTCCCGAAGCGGTCTCGGTGTCCCTGCCGTGAACGCTGTCTGCATTTGGCCGGATGTCTGCGCCCAAGACCCGCCTTCTCAGCTCACAGCAGGTCTTCGAGCAGGAAGAGAAGTATGGAGCCCACTGCTATCATCCTCTGCCGGTAGTCATCCACGAGGCGAAAGGTACGCTGATGTTTTCGTCCGCTGATTGTCTTAGTCCAACAATTCACTCCACGCAGTTATTATACATAGCAGACATGTATACATTAACTGGGGGGAAAAGTAACGAAACACTGTACTAGTTACCCGCTCGAAGAGTAACTTTACTTGTTACTGATTCAAAGGGAACGTGTTACGTCAGCTCGAAAGTACATCCGGTTACTTTCTCGTGACTCTGAATGTGTCGTTTTTCTGCAGCAGTAACCACCTTCCAATATTTCGTGTCACGATAATGCCTACCTTTTTAACGCATTCACGGGCATCTTTTTCGTCTTTTTATTGGTGCTATTTTTTTTCCTGTGAAAATTGCAGTCGCGAGCTGGGGTGAAAACCTCCACAAGTAAAGTAACTAAATGGCGTTATTCATTACTCCGTAAAAAAGTAACAAGTATGCGTCACTTCTTTCTTCTCTCGAAAAATAACTGTATATATATACCGCGTGAGTCAAATGGATCGATGGCAGTTTGATGGGACCGCATGAATCGGTTTCTTAACTTATCGCGCTGAGATTTACTACAGAGGTGCTCGAAGCTGGTACATTTATGAATTAAGAGTGTCATGAAACCTCCCTAGTCAAAAGAAAGTGATAAGCTTTCTATAGACGAAATTAGTTTTTTATTTTCTAAGCCTTTTATCTCCAAATCGTCAGAAAATTGTTCTGGACTATATTGGCGCTTATTACAATTGAAAAATTTGTGAGATGGAAGAAAAATAGAATTGGGTTACCTCTTCTGCACTTCATTTGGCCCAAATAGGTGCCACAGTAACATATAATATTTATGTTTGTGTACATGTAAAGTATAGAGAAACATAGTTTCATTTTTTTTTATTTACTCACGTGAGTCAATCTTTCAACGATTTTAGCGAAAGCTACCCAACTTCAGGCACCTCCGTAGTAAATCTTAGCGCGATACGTTAAGAACCCCGATTTATACCGACCCTTCAAACGGCCATCGATCCCTTTGGAGCCACGATGTAATTCGTTAATTCATTGCATCGCCCCCCCCCCCCCCCCCCCCCCAGAAAAAAAGAGAGATATATATATATATATATATCAGATACCATATAGACTTGACGCGTACACACAAGTCTGAACATAGCGAGTGTCTATATATCCTTTCTCGACTCCCGCAAAACCGTGCTGCTGGCTGTGGAACGCCGTGTGCGCAGACGCTTTGCTTGTCGCTCGAAGCCCCCGTGGTTGTGCGCACTTCTCTATCTATGGGCAACCGGCAATGCAGTTTGGCACTACACGTTACGCCATCTAGCGGCTGCAAAATAAAACACTGGGTAGGCCAGGACGGCCCGGGTCGCCGGGCGCATATAGAAACCACGTGTGAACGTGGCATTTAGGATCGGCATGAGCCTTTTTGGGCACCGTTTTTCGTAAAAATAAATCCCAGCTTCACGTCTCAATGACCTCACCGGGTTCCTGTGACATCTCGTTTACTCCTAGAGTTCCCCCTCAAACTAAACGTTGTTACTGGTGCGTGAAAGACTGCCACAGTCGCGAAGGTAACTCAAGCGTCAAACTTTACCGCTTTCCTTCGAGATCTTGGGAAGCGACACGGCGACAGAAGTTGATTACTGCAGTGCGATGAATCAAGCAAGGGCATTTTACATTAATTGTTGTAGTGAACAAAAATAGATGTGCAGGCTTGGAAAGTGGCCTGACGAACTAGTTTTGCAGACTACTCGGCAAAATAACGTATTTATACAAGTCGTTTGCGAGTCACTTAGACAGCCACATAGAGAAATACGGTTAGAGACAATCGGGCCGATTGTTGCTTCGCCGTGACATCGAGAATCAGGCGATCAGGTCTTCAAGCGAGAGGCATATCGGCCCCTTCCGGCACTCATATAGTTGTACGCGTGCATCGCGTTCAGGAGGCGCGGTCGCAACTAAAACCTTCCAAGCCTGCGAGTTCTCAAATGGTGGATTTTCGTACCACATAAAGTTTTGTTTGTTTCGGCAACCAAAATTAAGGCCGAGTCTGGTAACAAATGTGACGACGTGCAGAAAACAGGATGCAAAAGTTTTTCTTTAGAAAAAGCTCATGCGAAGCGTAAATATCCATCTAATACGTACACTTCGTCGCCTGTCACCTTTTTACACCAGGCTTGCATATCACCATTGCAGCCATTGCAATGTGCGTACTGTTCTCTGGCATGCAGAGTTTGGTTCTAATTACCCACATTTAATTCCAGTGGTGAAGACAACCCAAACTGGTGTCCAAATGACAACTCTAGAATAGGCTGTGAACATTTGGACCAATTAAGGCTCCCGATGGTCTTAAAACCGCATAGAAAAACAGGGACATGGTGTTCACGTGCACATGGAGACTGCTGAAATCAGGGTCGCCGCCGCTCGCCATGGCATGACGGGCATACTGGCCGCCCCAATAACAAGCACGCTTCCGCTTGTGGCGCTGAATGCAGCACTCTCGTGGCACCGCCTGGGGATTGCCGGCTGGCTATTGTTGTTTTATGAGGTTTAGAAGGATATCTATTCTGAAGCCAGGGAAAGTTGTGCAGGGTAATTCCAACCGTGTCGACACGCGGCACGTGCAAACATGCGCGGTTTGGCCAGCGCCGATGCTTGGCAATCGACCAACTCTGCTGTCACTTCAGACGACAGAATATCTGAGTTTGCTTCGGTAAGAACACAATTCTGCATTAAAAACCGTGCTGTGCAGACGACGCCGTTGTTTTGCAGGCATTTATGTCTGGGACATCGAGGGGCGGCGCTACTTCGACTTCGTCGGTGCGTTCGGTGCAGTCGCCCAGGGCCACTGCCACCCGAAGATCGTGGGGGCGCTCCGGGAACAGGCTGGAAAAGTAACCCTCGCCTCCAGGGCATTCTACAGCCCTGCCCTCGTGGAGTTCCAAGAGCGTCTATGCCGTCTGTTGGGATACGACAAGGTGCTGCCCATGAACACAGGTGCCAGTAAAATCAATCAATTAGCCTATCAATCCATCACTTCATCAATCAAATAATGCATCATACAAGTAATCCGTCAATTAATCAATCACGCAATCAAACACTGCATGAAAAATTTCTTCCGTAAATTACAGTCGGCGAATCAATCACTTTGTTCATCAATCATGCAATCAATCACTGTATGAAACAATTCTTCCGCCAACTAATCAGTCGGCCAAACAATCACTCTGTCAATTAATCAGTCAATCGATAAATCAATGAATCTCTCTGTATATATATATATATATGTGTGTGTGTGTGTGCCAGTGTGCGTGTGTGTGTGTGTGTTTGTTTGTTTGTTTTCTTACGTCTCAAAACAAGAAAACATGTGTACAAGCAACGAAAAAAGAAAACTGCTTGATATCGATTTTAGCGAAGATTTTGCGATGGCTCCTTCAATGAATGGGGAAACATCGGCTGTATAATATTGCTTTCTACACAATTGCATTCGGGTTACTGGAAAAAATGGGTGGTATTTACATACCTTCACTCGATGCTGAGGACGTCCAAGTGGATTCCGCAAAGCACATCAACATTGTCGTTTTGCAAAGACGCCAGATGTATGGTGTGTTTCTCAGGCTTGGTAGACTACAGATGGGGCAATAAACAACGCAATCAGTTTGATAATCAACTGAACTAATGGGCCACCTTGCTGCAGTTTCGAAGTCAGTTATTATGAAAGTTCCAACATGAAAAATCCGAGGAGGCAACAGACTTCGGGATGTCAATTGGTCGTATGCGCGTTTTTGACGCCTGCTAATCACACAACTGTACGCAGAATAGCTGTCGAGTCCTTCCCACAAGTGAATTACTACTGCGTGACGCACGTTAAAGACCCCAGGCTAGCAGTTATACTGCACTGGTTAAATTTCCCATCTACAGCTGGGAGACTCGTCGCCCGTTGAGGCAGATTAAGTTCTATAGGCTGTATAAGCATACACACAACCCAATTTTGTTTTTCCTATTCACAATAGTGCGTTACAACACACCGTTTCTGGATTCTGCGATAACGATATCCGATGATAGAGAGTTCTAGTAGATGCTTCCGATGACTCCGATATACGATGAAAAGACTCCGCCGATTCATCTTATCTTTATCGGGTACCTTTTTCTCCCGTGGACTGTCGAGCTGGAAAGCTACCTGCTGCAGCCTGCAGCACGGGAGTCTGCCAGATCCAGCACCACCGCTGTGAAACCGACAGGATCGCGGCAGCAACAGCATGATACGTTAATGGCGTCATCAGGCGGAAATAGAGGGACCATTTTTAAGGACTCGATAAACGCACCAGTCCGAGACGCCTTGTAGGCGCCATAGGTTTGAACTAAAGGCGCTCTGGTTCAGGTGTGGAGGCTGCCGAAACGGCGTGCAAGCTGGCTCGACGCTGGGGCTACGACGTCAAGGGCATCCCGGCTAACCAGGCCAAGATGTTGTTCGCAGCCGGCAACGTCATGGGACGCAGCATCGCGGCCATCTCCTGCTCGACGGACCCTCCGCATTACGCGGGGTTCGGTCCTTTCCTGCCGGGCGTCGAGATCGTACCTTACGACGACCTCCGAGCGCTGGAGGTAATGCGCCTTAAATAAGCCGCCTCGTATTTGATGGGTATCCCTATTATGGCCTCCATCCCCTCTGTCATGCTTCTCCCAATTGCCGCTTGGTAGCGCGAATGTCAGAACCAGCTGAGGTCGCCAGAAAGAGAACAGAGGAAATTACATCCTTCTACTGATTAGAATAAGAAAGGAGAATGAAATGTTATTGTCTTCTACTTGATTCCGTGGCCGCTTATGACTTTTTATAATAAGTAACAGCTCAAGAAGGTAGGGCGAGGGAAAGGAAGGCTTGGGAGGAGGAAGCAGGCGGAACGCTGGAGAGGAGAGGAGGAAACCTCCACCTCTCTTTAGCGTTCTGTCTGCTTCCTTTTCCCCTGCCTTCCTTTCCTTCGCCCTACTTTCCTGAGTTGCAATGAACTACAGTGTAAAATATGTTTTTTATCGGGAGTAACTTGTTGAAAACCTAAGACGCACAAGCGTTAAGCGACCAAGAGAACACCATATTGTCACCGCCGCAGGATATAGGGCCCCCAGCGAATGACGCGCGTGCCTCACTCCGATTGGCTGACCTGAGCAATCATGTGACCACAGGGAACCAATGACGTTCTTGTCGGCAGTCGCGATGCGTGTCACGGTACACAGACGATTGCGCCGAGATTAACCAAGCCAAAAACGTGTTGTAATTTGTTCATATGACAATTTTGTTATGCGTCAGAAAAATTCTTGTTTTCGTGCAGTCAGCAACCAACTCGCTGCTCTGACGACACGTTAAGGCAATTGGGGCTGCTGTGGTATGGGTAGGATTCCGTGGTTTCGGAGTTTATTTCCCGCGAAATGCGGAAGGTGTTTTTCACAGTTTATTTTTTGCTGAAAATTCAAAATTCATCAAAATATATATATATATTTTTTTTAGATTTCTAGGGATTTTAATTTTGGAGTCTATTTTATGGTATTCCCGATTTGTAAGTTCAAAGAATAAAATCCGGGTGCTAGGACCCGTTGTGTTGAAAAATTCTTGACGAGCTAAAAAAAAAAAAACATTGCATTACTTCAGGTGCACTGACCCTGTGCTTCTATGAAATTTATTTGAAACACACCATGCTTTTCGTTTTTTTTTCTTCTCGTGTTGTCGTTATGACCTTGAAATTCTTAGTTTTTCGGATAAATACGAATCGATGAAAAATTTACCGGCTAGTGTTTTTCGGGGTTTTTCTGTTTCGGATTTATCCGAAAACACGTAACTGTGGTAGGGTGACCACTTCCTGCTAGCGAAATGCAGGACACGCGAGGCAGGGGGAGAGAGGGGGGGTTGAGGAAATTTATTAACACGCAAACTACGAACCGAAGCTATGTTAACAGATTCAATATCCTGTGCTGTTTATGCACCAGCAAATTGTATAACAGCAATAAAGTTCAAATAATTTTCCCTCCCAGTGATATATTTTTGTGCTAAATATGTTATTAAATGTGTCGAAGTTGAAAGCATAAAAATCTACTGCAGCAGAAGTCAATGCATCAAATGGAAATAAGAAGCTGCGGATCTTTTTCGGGTTATTGTTTCCTGTCAACGATACTTTTATAAACATGGTCCTACTAAAATTTTTAACATGATATTCTTCTCCGACCGTTGTGGGTTGCAGGCTTTTCGCCTGTATGGCTGTCCTCACTAAAAAAAAAAAAAAAAAAAAAAGAAATGTTTACAGCAACCTTTTCGCATTGACACAACGATTTGAAAATAATTACAATAATTTATATTTAAACTTTTGGCGAACAATTTTCTCACAATATTTCGCCACCAAGGAAAGAGGTACAACGGCGCACGCGCGTCGGATCTCCTGCAAGAACGACGGTCGCTTCCCGCAATGCTCGTATAGAAAATGGCGTACCAATGCGATTCACACGATTACCAGCGACCTCCGCGCTTCCCCGTGTCCCGTTGTTCGGCAGCACCACGAGTTAGTTGCGGAGTGAATTTTACGACGCGTGTGAAATGCGGGACATTTTGAAGATTCGGGAATTTCTCGCGGGACGCGAGCTCTCAAAGCGGGACAGTCCCGCGAGTCGCAGGGCGAGTGGTCACCCTAAACCGTGGGCATGCTGAGATTGTGTGCTTTTCTTCTTTAAGGACTTTCTGCGCATGCGCAGTGCCCAGAATTTTTCTGGGCAAACGAGATCGTTTACTCTTATGTTTTCCCGTATAGAAATGCATGAAACGAAGCACATATATTACATTTGCCACTTAGAATACACTCCAGAGGCAGCTCCAAGCATCAGCTCTAAAACCACGGTCACAATGGTCATGCATCGTGCAAAAGATCCGCGGAGTTCTCTGCGGAGATGTATGGCAGAATTATTTGCTTACACGCCACAAGCATGTTCGAAGCTGCTTCATACATGCTTCAAACACGTCTGCACAATTTTTTTTTTTTTTTTTTTTTTTCAGAGTGCTTTTGCGGATTCGAACGTCTGCTCGTTCATGGTGGAGCCCATTCAGGGGGCAGCTGGCGTCATCGTGCCTTCGGACGGCTATTTCAAGGGCGTGCGACAGCTGTGCACCAAACACAACGTCCTTTGGATCGCGGACGAGATCCAGACGGGTCTTGGCCGCACGGGAAAGTAAGCATTTGCCGATCGAAAGCCTTAAACAACTGCACTTACGCCGCTTCCCCGGTACTTGCTTTCTTCAGTGCTCGCAGGCAGTCTCGGTCGCATGTGTGGCGCACGCGATCGAGTTGGTAGTTTTGTACGAGACTCGGGGATATTATCGGAGCCCGGGAAACATTCTCCGTCAAGGTACTCGGAGCGAAGTTTCTGTCCTTGTCTCAGGGACACGCGTCTTTGTGAATTTCTTAAGTGTGTCACGTGCGTGAACAAAGCGGGATTTACAGTGTAGACGAATGCCCCAGGGGTGAGTCCAGCCCAGAAGAATGCTTTGCGCGCACCGGAGCCGGCACATAGAAGGGACTTTCAGAAGCAATGTGCTCGCGCCGCAGGCCTGCAGATGATCATGCTCTTAAGATGGAGTACGTGGCTTGCATTGTCGTCAGCTCAGCGGCCATTCTGGAGGTCCTGCTACTGAGCGCGTGCGTTCTACTGCATACATTTCACAGCACCGAATGTGTTCTCCGCGGCAAAACCTGTTGGAATCGTCGTCATCATGGTGCGATGACGTCAGTTCAGGTACACAGGTTGTCGAGCAAGCGCGTTACTTCCCAGGAGGTTAACGCTCTTCACATTTGAGGATAATCTTTTTGAACATGCCCCCCTAGAGGACTTTCCCACGTTACCTATCCCGCGCATGCGCAGATGGCTCTGCGTTGATCACGAACAAGTACGTCCGGACATGGTTGTTCTTGGCAAGGCGCTATCCGGCGGCGTGTACCCGGTGTCGGCGGTACTTGCAGACGACCAAGTCATGCTGGTCATCAAGCCCGGCGAACACGGCTCGACCTTCGGCGGAAACCCGCTTGCTGCGCGCGTGGCACTCGCAGCACTGCAGGTGTGCATGAGCTGTAAGATAGGGTTTTACTTTGCTAGTTGGTGTTTAAATAACATAATAGAAAAAAAGGAAAAAAAAAACAAACAAACAAACAAACAGAAATTGACTGGAAAAAGTCAGAGGGAACCACGCAGGACTCTTTTTTGAATACTCTGCAATTCTTTAAACTTCTTGGATTCTTTTCGTTTAATTGCTTTGTTGTTGAGAGTTTGCGACTGTCTTTTGTAGTTACCCTTTTACTTTGCCTCGTCTATTTGTGCTGTGTGGGGATCGGTGACTGAGTGCTTACGCACTGCCACAGACACTGCATTCGGAGCACATGGAGCGAAAGCTCGAGCGGCTGAACCCAGGGACATTGTGTTCAACCCCACACCTACCCGTTTTTATCTGTATGAGCTTCGTACCGTCATGCGGTCGTATATCACTTCTGCGCAATGAGCGCTGAAGACCCCAGGCTAGCAGTGATACTGCTCTGGCTTAATTTCTCAACAGCAGAGACGCCAGACGCCCGCTGGTACTAACTTCACACTGCCTAAACATACACACAATAAAGTTACCATCATATCGTGCACAAGGTGGGTCGCCCACGAAAAGTAATATCGGTTACGTTACCGTACTCACGTAGGTACTTGAAGAGGAGAACCTGGTCGATAACGCAGAACGCATGGGTCGGCTCCTTAGGTCGGGGCTGAGCAAGCTTCTTGGAGACCTGGTGCGAGAAGTGCGTGGAAAGGGACTGCTCAACGCCATCGTGCTAGCTCCAGGTGACCATTTTTACCAGCCAAACATTAGAGGCGATTGTGTTTTCGGCATATTACGATGTTGTTACAACGTTCCTTCCGGAGCCAACGGCAAGGAGCGTGCACAACAGCCGCAAGTTTTTTGACCCATTAAGATGGGAGGGAGGGGTAACAAAATAGACATTTTGCCAAATTACGCAAATACAGGGGAGAATCAAAATTCGCGAAGGAGCACTTGGAGCGAAAGCTCGCGCTGCTGCTCAGGCTGGGTTCAGTCTCCACCCCGGCCTGTTTCGATCTAGATGAGCATTGTACGGGCGTGCGGTCGTGTATTACTACTGCGTTTTGCACGTCAAAGACCCCAGTCTAGCGGTGGTACCGCGCTGGCTGAATTGCTCATCTACATCTGAGAGAACAAGTCGCCCGTAGGCTGTACCGCAGACCATACCATAAGCACACACATTTTGTCTCTGATTGTACATTGTTTTTTAGTGTGGAAGTGACTTTTGTTGCGCACCAATACCAAAACCGTTATGGTGCCTTTAGGGCAGGTAATAAACATCAATCTCGACATCAAACACGAGCATATCGTCAGTTCTTCTTCGCCTTGGTCTCGGACCGTATCCACGGCTTCGATCGCCTATGACGCTCCGGAACCTCTCAGTCCCAGCGCAGCATCGGAGAGTTGGGTCCGTGCTGCGGTGCATGTCTTCCTGCACGTTAGGTCCCCGTCTTCTGCCAGTCCAAAGAGCGCCGATTTTGCGAATGTCAGTGGTATTTAACAAAACGTTCATTCTGTTACGTCTTCATCCAGGCGTGGACGCCAAGGAAGTCTGCCTACAGCTCATGAAGAAAGGTGTGCTCGCCCAGTCCAAGACCAGGGACACGATCAGACTTGCTCCACCCTTGGTCATCAACGAGGAAGAGATGCGCACCTGCATCGACATCATTACCCAGACACTTACGCACTATCGGAAGCCATAGGCATTTCTTTGCTTTCCCCGGCTGGCTGAGAAAGCTGACTATACCATGCGTGATCTACACTCCGTTTCACATTATGCCCGATCCCGGCCGACACTTGGTCGGTGCCAATCAAGCAGCACCAAAAGTGCTTTGTCACAGCGCTTATCACGGCGCTCGCACAATGAATCCGCAGCGATGTTACGCTTCCTTTTCGAGAGTGATTGGTTTAGAGGGTAAATGCAAACCCACGAAGACAGCGAGTTCCGCGGCACTTTTAGGCGCTTCGGGATCGTCGATCGGACCTTGATTGAAACGGGGTATAGAATATAGAGGTACCGTCCAATACTACCAAACGCTCAGGAGTTGCTGAGGTTTTTTTTAATATTGCGTCAACAATAAAAGATATAACCGATGACACGTCCTGTTAGAGCAGGGGTCTCAAACTCATTTGAGTGGGGGGGGGGGGGGGGGGGGGGGGGGCAAATAGCCCACTCCCGATAGGTCGGGGGCCAACGTAAGGGGGGGGGGGAGGATTGTAAAAAGGGGGGGGGGGGATCAGTAATTTTATTGAGAAGAGACCTCGTGCTTTCTTCTCTTTGTAAACTCCCAGCGTGACAGTGAAATCGTTAGTTTTTATATGTTTATGAGACTACTTCGGGCCATTTTACAATGTAATAAAACGATTTACAATGGCACTACCCCGCCAACGTGCTGCCATTTTGAGTAGAGAACAAGAGAGCAAGTACGCTGTCGTTCCCGTTGCTTAATTCACTCGGGAATTATTTCAGCTCAACATGCTTTCCCCCCAAAAAAAAACCTTTCATGATAAACGTTTTGTTTTAGTACTAACAGTTTTATGGCAGCAGCCTAAAAAAAAGCTTTTATTTTAATGCTGATAATTTTTAAATGCGAGAATCTCTTAACTCGTGGACTTGAGATCCTTGGCAGTTCCTCCAGCTGAGCGAGAGTTCGTGCAGCCCAGCTCTGTCTTTGAGCAAAAAAAGCTGGGAAGCAAACATTAAAACGAAATACGAGGGAAATTAAAATAGTATAAACTATGTGATACGTTATAACAGCACAGCTACGCGTACGGCGGAAATGAATAGGCGACGTGACATCACTATGACTCGTTCCATTTGTAGGGCTCGAGACATGGGAAAGGGTGCTCGCAGCCGTTTGCTTGTGGGCCGCATCCGAGCGAGTCGAGGGCCGCATACGGCCCGCGGTCTGCGTATTTGAGACCCGTGTGTTAGAGTATAGATTTTTACGGTTCTTAAGGGCTTTTCTCGAGCTTGGCTGTTAAAGTTTCGCCGAAGCCAGCATTACTAGACCAAAGCCGCGGCGCTTTGGCCAGCCGCGGCGTCAGAACTGCGCGATTCAAGAATACTTAAAAACGAAAGAATAAACACACAAAACGAAGCATACACGGACGACCACACTTTTTTAAATAGTAGCTTGCTATTTGAGAGAGGGTGCTTCTCTTCCTGCACGCGGAGAACTACGTGACAGAAGGAGGAGCATGACGGGAAAGCTTGCGCATAGGATGGCGTTTTCACGTTTTTCAAGCAGACGACACGCAGAGAAAATACGAAAGCGCTGGTTTGCGGTTTCCTTTTTTTTTTTTCATTTCCATTGGTGGGTTCAGCTTCTTCGCTTGAGCGGTCGCGTCGGAACTGTTCGGGATATTAAGGATTGTTGTCCTTTTCCTACGAATATTTTGCAAGGAATGTCTGAAATGTTCGGGCGTATTCTTTTGGGGCCGATTGCACCTCTTACCCCGCTCCCTTCCCCCTCTCATCTCCCCCCCCCCCCTCTCATCCCCCTGCTCCGGCTGTACAGACACTGCTGTCCTTGGAACTGTGCTTGCAAAGTAGACATCCCCATTTCCTCTTCCCTTTTGTGTCAGAACCTCTCCATGTTGGTGTGGTGTCTGGACGGCCGAAATGGGACGACCGCACACAGGAGAGGCTGACGCGAGACTGATTGGTTTAGTCTTTAGTAAAGACGAGGAAGTAGAAAGAAAAAAGGAGAGAAAAAAGACTAAGTAACCATTTTAGATGGTTATTTTGTTTAACGTTGTTTTGTTTTTATAAAGGAAAACGGAAGAAGAAATCGAAACCTAATGCATGTAGATTGTTATTCGAGACCGCTAAAACTCATTGTGCTCGCCCGCTATGGTAAAAAAAAAAAAAAAAAAAAAAAGTTTACGGACGACGCATGTGAAATGAAACCATGCATGCAATTTGTGCCACGCTCCCCGCTGCATTTGAAACACGCATGATCCGTTGATCACTTTAAGAGACTATGAAATGATTTTGGAGAAAAGTTTACTGACTGCATATCGTTTACGAGATTAAAATAATACTAGCACGCGAGATTAGGAAGGCTAAATACTAAATTTTGGCAGATAAAAGCGGTCTATTTCTCACACCCTCTTCCTCGAACGCTCGCAACGAAGCTGAGTGTATGAATGGGTGGAATAATAAACGAGTTATGGCGAAACTTTCTGTAATGGGCGGTGCGCTAACTAAAAAAGTAACCACAATATCCACAGTGTCGGAGTATTTTTTCTTCCTTTTTTCCGAGCATTTCAGTTGAATTTAGCCTCCGTATTCGATACGAGTAGTGTGTCTCTCAAACAGTGCTCGCAAACGATAAAATTGTCGATGAATACTCTCGAGGGAAATGACCGAGTTCAACATTCGGTTGCGTAAGCCGTAGCGTCAACGAGAGCACGACAAGGTCCAGGCAGAAAAACACAAAAATGTGCATTCTCTGTAATGCACCCGTGGTTCTGTAGCACCACGACGGCGGGGAACTCCCGGCAGAAATCCTCTCATGGGTGGTGGCCATCAGAGCCGTATATGTAGAGAGTTTCGCCATTCATTGGGAAGTATATGAGACAAATCAGGAGGCACCACTGGCCGAAAGCGGGCTGGGCATGTTCCAGGGCGTCTTCACAAATTCGAATGTAGCCAACCAGAAGCCAGTAATAATACCCTGGCAGTGGTCGCGAGAAACAAACTTAATAAGTGCGTAGGAATAACTCTCGGTGACTAAAAATATGGTGAACGCGATGTTTCAATCACAGTCATCCAAAATCATGATGCAAAAGTGCGACCAGCGGAACGCTTGACATAATCCGTACACCAGGCGCCGAGGGCCGGGAATGTGCCGTCCGAGCGGTCACACTCTCTCCGAGCGAAACAGAGTTCGAGCGGCCACATTCGTTTCTTGCATCTTTCTGCGTGATCATGATCGAAACATCACGTGCACCCTCTTTTCAACCTTGAAGGGTTACTACATTGAACTCTTACGCGCCTATTAAAACGATTAAAACTGTTTCTCGCTACCACCGCTAGGGGATTCTTTTCGGCTTCTAATTGGCCAAGAGAGCATGTCAAGCCCTCCTTCTGCGTTTGGTGCACGCCATGACGCTGCCCGCGCCTCCCGATAACCAGACTCTCTCTATACACGGTTCACGTGGCCATCACAGTGAAGCATTTGCAGGTCACCTACAATGGTATGAATTATTAGGAATTTACACCTTATAAATAACGGAAAGAACACCAAACACAAGGACGGACGAAATCAAGTGATCGACGAATCAGCTTGAAATCCTGACTACAAGTGTCGCTCGTACCTCCCTCTGCGCCAGGAGTGGCACGCGCTGCTTGGCCGATAAGATAATATCAAGGCATGAAATGACATTGTTTTGTGTTCTTCATATTATTTATATGGTCCTTACCAGCACGCTCCCTATTCCCAAATAGGAATTTATATTACTTCTTTTCTAGCGTCTTGTGTTCGCAGCCGAAATATGAACTTACCATTTTACATTGAATAACCGCCACTCCTCCGCTGCCTGCGCTGAACTGTCGCAGCCTTCGTCGGGCGAGTCCTCGCTTTGCCGCGTCCCGGCGTAGGAAACAAGGCCCATACTTTGCTTTACCGAAACATTTCAAGCTCCACTTCACTCATCTGCGCCCTATCCATAGCCATGGCGTTGATCGCACAAGCGTCGCGGACCAACGAGTCCTACGAAGCAATCGGCGTCCATGAAAACCTCAGTGGGTGACGTCGTTTCAACGTCCTTTCGTCGAAACGTTGAAGGAAAAAACGTCGTTTCAACGCAACGCGACGCTTCACTGACCCGGATCCCTCGCTCGGCTGGCAGAACTGCCGTTTCCGGAGGAAAGGCATACTCTAAGTCACGGCCACGTGATTTCACATGTTGGTGACCGAGTCCGGTCGAGTAAAGGAGGAAAGCAGACTCGGTATTTTTTTGTGTATGTTTTGAAAACTGAGGGAAATAAAACGAAAACGGATTCCTTCTCCCGGTTCTATGAACATTGAAGATTAATTAGGGTCTTCAATTGGAAAAAGCTTGAAAATCATTTCATGGTCGCCTAATGGAAGTCGATGAATCTCACATTAAATTCTACCGTATGGCAAGGTTCCCAGAAATCTGGAGTGTCCACGTTACCGAAAAGAACGGAGAACCAATCGCTGCAATCTAGTAAGGCGACTCTGCAGACGACGAGGCTGATAAAACGTTAAAACCTAAAAAAAAAAGAAAAAGAAAGAAACGAATTTTGCGTTGTGACAATTTAGCACGACGAAACCTCATGGTCAGTGTCCCAGCGCAGTCTATTTTTTACATCTACATAGGAGACATCCATTATTGACTCCGCTATGATAGCAGAAGTTAGCCAGCATATTGGGGCTCCCTAACTTCCCGCAGTCTGAACATGCACGAAACAAAGTTTTAGGAAACGACGTGCTGCGTTGACTGTGGCACCCGGCAGTTATGATCACGTTGCCTGTAAGGCGTCTTCGACCGGTGCGTTTAGAGTCTTATTCCTCCTATGAACAAAAGAAAAGTTGCTTGGGGGACCCAATGCTTTGGGGCCCTCTGTTGTAAAACTGTCTAATAATGAAACGAATCGGTCGATTGGGAGTTTACATAACAGATGATATCTATAATGAATGAGAGCATAAGAAACTCAGAGCGCAAGTTAATATGAGCTTGTTTTGTGATTCGTTCTTCGGTATTCTTATCGGTTAATGAGGCAGTCTCATTTGCTGGAGCGATAATAAGTTGCTTGAGACTCGGTGTGCCTTTCGTTTATGAAGCTCTCAGTGGCTGTTTCGCTTTCATCTATTCCCTTGCGTAACCTGCCTGTCTGGGGTGTCTTTTGACCATCAAGTGCTATGGAGAATACTGTGAATACTATTTATTTAACTGGCGATTCTCCATCACTTCAGGAAGAGACCATGTGCCTATACTCCGTTCACCTTTAGGCTGAGACTAAAAGCTCCGCCTTCAGAGCGATCTTTCTGTCCTTGCTAACACAAGTGGGAACGCGCAGGCACGCGCAACCAAAGCACCATGGAAGCCAGCGAGCTAGCGCTGAAGGCAGAGGTGAACAGAGTATATAGTCTGTTGGCATCTATGATGCCTGGAGCGCGTCTCCGACTGGCGTGTTTACCGCATGCTCAAGTCCGGTCCCTCGGTTTCTGACTGATGACGTCGTAGAAGCGTCATGCTCTTTCCTGTCGCGATCCTGGTGTTTCGGCACGGCAGTGGACGCGACAGGCGCATGTTCTGATGTGGCTTGCTCCCTGAGCTCGACAGTGCACGAAGCTCACACGGCAAGAAGTTGGGACGACACTGACGTTGGCGTTCGATCGTCGTTTTTAGAAGAATTGACTACACTGCGCCGCTACGCATTACAAATAACAACACTGAGACTAGAAAGGCGACGCGACACACGCAAATGTGCCCCCCCTCCCCCCCCCCGCTTTTGCGTGGAAGGAAGAAATAAAGAGCTGTTCGTAGTGCTTATTTGTGTACGTTGCGTTGGCTTCCTAGTTCGCAGTGTCATTGTCTATATTTCTTCGCAGCGCAGTTTACTTGAAGCAAATACCGGCCGGCTCAATTTCAAGAACTGTTTACGCAAGGGCTTGTAAGAGCAGCCTCCAGGAGGGCAATATACGATAGTGTCAGTTGCGCAGCAAAAAGGGAGGGGGTGGGGGCTTAGAGCGTTCCATTTCCACCCCCCCCCCCCTTTTCTAAATCCAGCCGAGCCTATAAAATACACGTGTATTTTGACTCCTCCCCCCTAATAAAAAAAA
This sequence comes from Ixodes scapularis, assembly GCF_016920785.2. Lineage (NCBI taxonomy): Eukaryota > Metazoa > Arthropoda > Arachnida > Ixodida > Ixodidae > Ixodes > Ixodes scapularis. The sequence continues at coordinate 264,112 of NW_024609843.1, forward strand.
AAGAGATATTACAGCTCTGCGCGATACATTTTTTTATTTTTGATTTTTCGATGATCTGGTGGGAGGGTCCGGATTTGCCGACAGATTATTGATTGTTTGAAGACGTCTCGTTAGTGACTTTTAGTACTGCGTATACAACGAAACGCAAGCACTGCACGTTTGCGTTGCGTGTTCCACAGTGCGCGTTCGCGAAGCTCGAATGCGTCTTGGATGGGCGCTTTGCGACGACACGCATGCGCAGAGTGGAGCCCGAAACGCTAACACCGCACAGCGCTTGCTCCCATAAAACTAAACCTCTCGCGTATCTTAAAAGATGGCGTTCTGATGAATGTGTCATCGCAAGTCACAGGGGGGGGGGGGGGGGGGGGGGGGGGTGATAAGGATTTAAAAAAAAAATCGTTTACGTCAATGTTAGTAAATCTCGCTAATTTGATTATCCAAGATTAAGCATGACTACGTGTAGAGGCCTTTCCAGCGCTTATCGCCCGGACGAAAATGCGCAGCGTCTGATTTATTGCACAGCAGAGCTACAGCGCATTCTCAGAAGACGTTTCACAGCCCAGCAGACAAAGATGGCAGCGCAAAGAAGGCAATATCCGGAAAGGTCTATAGGTGTTGTACGCTTGTGCGTTGCCAAACATGGGCTACTTGTGCTTTATGCTGGCCTTGTCTGCGTGTTACGTATTTTTGTTACACACTAGGGTAACGATTTTCGCGTGAACTCTGGCCCATATATACGCTTTATTAAAATTAGTATTGATCTTCACCGCACAGTGCGAGATCATCGAATGTCGCGGCCAATGGGCAAATGTATTAGATGAGCATTAAAGTTCACCCGGGCCTTAGCGTGCTATGTATTCGTGCATCCACGCAAACCACAAGACTGCGGTCCGCTACCCGATGTAGTCTCCGACAAAGATGGCGTGGGACAGGATGACAATGTCCAGGTAACCCGCGTCGACACAGAGAAAGAGGAGGTTCAGAATGGCCTCGGTGTTTCACCGCAGGAACTTCTTTAACAGGTGAGGGATATAGAGCGCAACGGACGCGAGCATCCCAAGGTAGCAGGGCACGCGGAGTCGACGGCCCGAGCTGTCCCTGCGTAGAAGGCACCAGCAGAGGTCACTGGTGCACATATATGTGCACGTTACTTAAATTAAGTAATTAAATACCGATACTTAACACTCACTAAAAATAACTAAGTACTGTCTGAAGTGAGATGGCGCAGGCGAGCTGGTTAGAGGACGACTTGTTGCTGCTATTAAAAAAAAAAACGCTTTCCCTCAGCTTGAGTGTAACGCGTTATTTTCACGTTACTCTGTATGTATTGTTTCTTTGAAGAAGTAGTCGCTTCTCATATTTTAGTCTGTACAATTTAGCTTGTGCACTGTTGAACCAACGAGGTTTGAGGGGCTCCCTGTGTACATGGCTGCTCAGCCTTCAGCTTTGTAGTGACACGAGTGTTACTTGGTTCTCTCTCCGAGCACTTCCTTCTACCTTCCTGGAATCCTTACTGGCCATAATGTCCAAACTAACGTCAGTGAAAGTCATATGTAGGTATTAAAAGCACTTCAACGAGAGCAAGCTTGTTTTCATTTGACGCTTTCACGGCAAAATTATCCCATTGTTGACCTGTACACATATTACATAAATTGTTGTTTTCGCCTCTTTGACGGGCCAGAGCCTCCTCAAGTTGGTTCTCACATTCTGCCCCCCTTCCCCTACCCCCCCTAACGACCCCCCCCCCCCCCCCCCCCCAGTTTCTGTCTAAAGAAAAAATTGTATGCAAGCAAGAATAACGCCCGAGCGATAAGGATTCACGTTAAAAATATCTTCCACCCCCCCCTCCCCCCCCTTTCCGAAAAAAGTGACAGCATCATATTTGACACTAGAAAACGAGATACAAAGAAGCACATCGACGCTGAATCCAAAACTAACCAGACCTGAATTTTAAGAATCGGTGGGCGTGTAAAGTGGTAGATGACTCCGGAAACGGGAGAGCGATGACCTCACGCACAATTGTCATCAGGTTGTCAAGCACCACCACTTGGTCCCTGTCCTTTCTCCAGCACTGTAACTCGCTGGTCAGCCGGAACATCAGCGACGACACGGGCAAGAATAGTGCAAAACACCTGAGGATCCTCTACAAAGTGTTCAGCAAAATAACCGTCTTGTTGCCGCCGTACACGCGGATGGACACAATGGCCATCGCGAAGACAGTGCCGTTCGTGATCACAGGTGTCGAAGACGTCGGCAGGGTATATTTTCCTGAAACAAGATGGCCGAACCCTTCTTTCTCTTGGGATTGCAAATTGAGGAAGGAAGCCGTTATCTTGGCCCTGCGTGTAGACAATGTTCACAAGGGCATGGCTTCATGAGCGGGACAACCGGACACGTACAAGCCAAATGTTCCTTGCTGACAACCTTCTTTCTAGAATAAAGCGCAACCAAAAGAAATGAAATAAGATGTGGGTGCCTCTGCAGGAAAGAATGATGTACTGTCCAGATACGGCAGCACTGGCGTAAGGAATGTTGGGAAAAATTTTAGCCATTGCTGTAGGGCTGCTGGCCGGAAGTTCTAACGCGAATCTTGCGACATCAATCACATAACCACACGCCGGAATAATGCTCATGCAAATTGAAACGGCAGGGTGTGGGAATTGAGCGTCATGAATTATCCATACAGACATAAAAATTAACATTTTCGTTAAAATGCTCTACATTTTTTTTTCAAATTTAAAAACTGCAAAAAATTCTTAAGCAATTTTTTTCTGGTGGAGCTATTGGTAATTGCACGTTTTGCTTGGTGGCAAAATCAGTATAATAAATAACGTATGATCCTCGGGGCGGGTTAGGAAATCTAACAAACCAATAAAACTCGATGATGGCAGAAATACATGTGGGGTAAAAGAGGAGCTAAAATCACCTGACACCAAGCGAGGGGTGAAATGTTCTGGCACAATCAATGGACGCGTGACCGTGCCCGCCGGCACTGGGCAAGACAGACTCCGTGAGGTCAAGAACCCAAGTCGTGCACGCTATTCTTCGTTTCACCGCGACTTGACAAAGAGCGAACGCTAAAGCCCCTTCGAGCCAGTCAGAGTGACGGATCGGCAAAGCACGTCACAGCCCTTGGCGTGCTTGGGCAAGAGCGTCACCCGAGCAGTTTGAGAAGAGGGGAGGGAGTAAGGGCTTCGCTTTTCTCTCCCTAAAAGATTGGCCCGCCACTCAAAATTCGTACAAAAGCGGCTTTCCCCTTTCTCTCTCCCGCCCGTGGCTTTGGCAGCACTGCGCACAACTAATGACATGGAGTACAGTCACGTGTCTCCCTCTAACATGCTGACTGGGTCACTGAGACCTTATAACCTTCGCCGTTTGCCAAGTAACGGCAAGGCAGTACATAGTGCACGTCAACGCGAGGTGGGACATGGAAACAGTGGAGGACGCGTTGATGTTTGCATCAATCGATGTCTGCCCATTCGGCACTCATTAAAGCGTCTTCAATAATTTACTGAGCACTTCCGCTTTCGCCAGCTTTATAGATCCATGCCGCGATATTTGAGCGCGACAACAGTCTGTAGGTTGATTTTGTTTGTTTATAGTGGGAGCCTTTGCTGGTCAACTACCTTTCAATGACAAGTGTTAAACATTATCACCCTGACAACACATAAAATATATAATGTTACCCCCTTAACTGATTTGGACGAGCGTAAAGCCGTTCAGGACCGTTCAGAATGAGTACAGATCGTGTGATTTCTACTGATGTCTATTGTGGTAGGCTGGATCGCGGATCGATGTCTTTCTTTCTGAAGTCGAGTGGCGCCACCGGCAGCCATTTGCTTGGCACCAAACATTTTATGGGACTCTGGGAAAAGCGAGAATAAGGGCCGTTTCCCCCGTTTCTAAGCTGCTGTCGGCAATGAAACTTTTTGGCTGCTTTTCAGAAAGCCTGCCAAATGGCTTGCGCACAAATACTAAAACTGACAACCCTCAAACCTTTTAGAAATAAATGTTTTTTGGTCAAGAGTGACCCCACTGGCCGAAAAACGTGGTGCAGTTCTATGAGACATAAGTTACCTAGAGTTTACCGAGGAGTCGGTGGCGGTTTAGATTGATTTGGTTTAGCCCACGACAAGCTTGGAGGCTTTATTACGCGGAATTCGGGCTCACTCCCGAAAGGCCGCTCTCATCATGAGATCTTATCGACATTCATCAACTTCTGGGCTTCTCCGAGGACGGTCATATTGATGCAAGTTCCTTTGTTAATTCCATGACGAGAGCAAGCTTGCCAGCTCAGCCGTGTGTGCTCTGGCACGTTTGATTTTTTCATGGGCGTTCGAATGCTTCACAAATACCCATTCGATTTCCGAAATAATGATCGCAGCACATCATGAAATATTCGCCTTCCAGCACCGCGTAAAAGTGTAGGGTATTTCTGCTTTCGTGTGTTTCTCCCATAGACTTGCGTGAAGTGCCTGAGTGGTGCCACCAACGTGCTTTACAGCGGGAACAGCGCACCCTCCAAACAATCACCCAAGTCCACACACACAAAAGAAAGAGAAACTTACGAAGCGTAAGTGTCTCTTTCTTTTGTGTGTGTGGACTTGAGGAACAGTTTTGTGGACGCGTTGTTCCTCCGCCATGAGCAACTAACTCTCCCGAACCTCTGTCTTAACGGACGGGCTCTCGATCCGAGATTCAGCCTACTAGAATAAAGAGCAATAATGCTTTCTCAGGTTTGCACACTCAGCCGTTTTGGACGAACCAGACTCGCTCACGGCTTAGTTTGCGGCTCGGCCAACAAATGGCAGCGCTGAGTAGTACAGCGGAGCTGTTAAGAGCTAGTTTCCCCAGTTTCGTGCCCGTGGACAAATAAATCTCGACACAACCTTCTGGACAGCTACCGCCATCTATGAGCGAAGGCGGCAACAAGACATGGCTGTCTTGTTGCCGCCTTCGCTCATAGATGGCGGCTCATAGTACAACTCCGCTGCTCTTCCCTTTCCACCAGAATAGAAAAAGTGAGTTTTTTTTAATTTTTTCTATTTTGTTTGTGACTAAAACTTTGATATGAAGGCGAGAAATGAAATTTTGAAGCGAGCAATAGTTGAGGATCAGAAATTCTCCAAAGCTAAAATCGATTGGGGGATTGAATTTAATGTAAATGATTATAAAAAAAGGCCGGGTGGTCCGTTTTGTTAGGCAGGAAAATGATAGGTATTTGTTGAGTAGAAAATAGGCAATGAATATCGATGTTCTACCACCAACAGAACAAAACTTGTTTGCTGAATCGAATAAAAAAAAATACAGGAGGACGTTTCAGCTTCGCCTTTATTAAAGCCCCACTATCCTGGAAAAAGTGGCGCCATTCATTGTTGTGGAAATTCTCAGGACATGTGCCGCGCGCCATTTCTGGGTTTGGGCAGAATATGGCGTCTGAAATCTAGCTCAGTGCTGCCTTGTAGCGCCATGATCTTCTCAAGTGCTGCACGTTGCACGCGCCTCGTGCTTCGACGCACCTTGCGCTACTTTTGAAACATGAAGGGGCTTTAGCCTTTATGGGTTTTAGTTAAATATAACCACCGTCTTTATGGGTGTAACGGGATAGCTAAATATAATCCTCGCCCTTGTATGGCATAGCGGTGCCTTGCTTTCATCGCCCACAGACGAGGAGAACGTCAGTAGGGCCCTGGTAGCTGCGTCTAGCTGTAGCGAGGCCCGAACGACGCATGTTCGGTTGGATTCTTCTGTCTTCGGGTTGACTCCGCGTAAGGAACGGTGAGTTGGTAGAGGACGACTCCGTAGCCAAGCGAGGTGGCCAGCAGACGTACGAGGCACCGGCCTTCGGGTTTGAAGAAACCCAGGGCATCGGAGTAGTCGCGGAACAGTGGGGCCATGTCTTGTCCGCTACCCGCGGGCATCCGCTTCCGCACCCCGTTGGTCAGGCTTCCCTCGAAGGCCATGGCTGCCCAGGCCACCAGGACCAGGGTCCACATGCTGTGAGCCATCTGGGACGAGAGAGTGTTCGGGCCTCCAAGAGTTCCGAAGATGGACACATTGGTAGTTTAACCATGCACAGTGCCCGGAACTGCCGGAACGCGTGTCTGACTGGCGTGTCTAGGGTCCCATTCTGCCCAATCATCGAAAGGAGTCCTGAAGTGGAAAAAAATGAAGTCACAGAAGCCAGAGTGTCATGCTGTCGGATGTCACCACCATCCTGACGGTTGGGTGTATAAGTTCTGGAAATAAGCACGAGAGAACGCGAGTGTCGCTGTCGTCTCGGCGCCCCCATTTCTGGCTGCCCGAGATTTCGTTTACTTTCAAGCTGGATAGCGATCTGCAGTAGGACAGACGACTGCCGCGTCCACCACCGCTGTTGTGACACCGTCAGGATCGCGGCCTGCAAAAGCATGGCATTGTGATGACCTCATCAGGCGGAAATCAAGGGACCAGGTTTGTGGAGGCGGTAAATTTACCGCCTCCAGGCATTATATTGAAAGTTCCTTGTATATAGAATCCACGGAGGACTACCACTTGAACGGAGATCAATCGGTCAGAAGCAGAGCTTGAGGATCTTCGAGATTCACGCCTTCCGCGCAACTCACCTGGAAGATTGAGTAGACCAGGAGTGCTGACAGCTTTCTGGTGATGTTGATGGAGTGCATGGACTGTCGAAGCGCCACCGTGAAGCCCACGGCGGTGTTGCAGCCCCAGAGAAGCAACGGGAACGCGAAGTGTCTGGCCAACCTCCTCCGACGTCTGAACATCGACGTAAGGGAACACCGTGGTTGGCTCAGGAGCTCGACTCGCAGGGCTGCCAGGCCCAGGGCGTATTGCAGAGCCAACCAGGAGATGAGGGCGTTGGCAGCCATAAACCTTTGAAGGGAGGTGAGTGGGGGAAGGGAGAGATAGTTTCCGCATATATACACCAACCAGAGAGTATGCAGGCGGCTAGGTACCAACACGCAGCCTTGACGTCACCCCACCGCGGCGGCGCTGCTGTCGGCACAGCGCATGCGCAGAAGCTTCAGTGCACACAACTCTGGTTTCTGCCCACGCGCAGTGCCCACACCAGGTGTGTTCAAACGCTGACTTGTTTGTAAACAGCTTGTTAGTCTATACATGGCTTCTATTAACGTCACATCAGCTGCAATTGTGAAGGCCCCGCTGCCGAGCGTGCATCTTCTCCAGTCTCCATCTATATATAGCCCATGGCAACTCAAGAAGGTAGGGCGAGGGAAAGGAAAGCCGAAGAGGACGAAGCAGACCGAACGCTGGAGAAAGGAGGAGGTTTCCCCCTCTCCAGCATTTTGTCTGCTTCGTCCTCCCCGGCCTTCCTTTTCTTCGCCCTGCCTTTTTGAGTTGCAACGGAAAAATAGCTCCAAGGAATCGCATTTAGAGCCCAGCTCTTCGGTGCTCGTTAACAGATATAACTGCGTCGGCGTCGGCGCAACCGCGCGCATTGAATTATGGGACGTCACAGACCTATACACCAATTCGATTTCCGGCTAAATTTTGCAGGGAAACTGAGTTGGTGTTGATGTCATATGACGTCAGTTGTTTCGCTAAATTTAGCGGGAAAACTGAATTGGTGTTGACGCCACGTGGTATAAATTTTCTCGGGAAATCTAGTGGGGAAACTGAGTGTATGTATAGGTCACGTGACACGAGGTCATATGACGTCGTTTCCCCCTAAATTTAGCGGGGAAACGGAATTGCCGTTGAGGTCATGTAACGTCCATTTTCCCGTTAAATTTAGCGGGGAAACTGACTTAAAGTCATCTGCTATCATTTCTCCCGCTAAATTTAGCGGGGTAACTGAATTGGTGTTGAGGTCACGTGACGTCAATTTTCTCGTTAAATTTAGTGTGGAAACTGTGACGTCAGGTGACGTCACAGGTCACGGCTTCACGAAATCCGGAGCAACTAGCCAAAGAACATTTCACGTTAAAGCAAACACCGCGCGCGTTGCATACAACTTAAAAAAAAAAATATATATATATATATATATATATATATATATATATATATATATAGTGTAGCGGTGCTAGAACCCACCGAGGACGACGACGAAGCGCGTGCAGACGGCGCGTTACACACTTCGAATCTGGTTTAATTTGGTTATGGACGTCCCTTGTAAATTAAAAACGTAACAATATTTATCAGGGGTGACCAGAGTGACATGGGGTTAGAGCCGCAGACAAAACAATAAAAGTTAAAAGAGCCGAAGGAAAAAAAAAGAGGGGGGGGGGAGGCTACTTTTAAAAAGAAACGATAAGGAGGGAATAGTGCTTTCCAAAGGGGGGGACAAGTACACTGGTTGTCTACAACAAATAACACCAAGCAGCAGAACGTTACTTTAACCGCTCAGCAAAAGGGAATGCTTCGGCTGGTTCGCTAGCCAGCCACCGCCCCGATGTCCGTTATGCGTATACGGTTCGAAATTATTTTTAGAACAATAAAGGAAAGAGTGCCACTGGACACATCGAGGTGTTAAGGAGGAGTCCAGCTGTATTTACTTACGTAGGGTAGTATTAGGCTTCCAAGGCTGTGAGCTTTTTTTTTTTAAATTCTAGGACTTTTTTCGTCTTTGGAACACAGTACGGGAAGGGGGGGGGGCACGCTCACCCGAAAGCCGCGAGCCGCACTTGAACCCTTGATGAGCCGCATGCGGCTCGCGAACCGCAGTTTGGCCACCCCTGCTATATATATATACGAGGGGTGATCAAAAAGTTCCGGGACTGATTTTGTAGCGTAGAAAGTGAGGGCAGTACAGTGATGCGGGCGCAGCATTCAAAGTAAAGAATCTTCTTGTCTCATTATACCAAAGGGCGTCGCTGTGTGAACATTTGGAGCTGCGCTACACTTGTTTGTTTGACCACATGCACGAGCGTGATGGCGATCTTTCCATCTACTGCAAATTATGGCGAGAACGAACATCAATTTTACGTCAAGCTCAGGAAACATAAAACAGAGACCTCTAAAATGATTTAGAAGGCTTATGTAAAACCAAAAGGGAGGTGTGCGAGGTGTTTTGAGTGGCACTCGCACCTCAAGAACGGCACAACGTCATCGAAGTCAAGAAGAGGTCGGTTAAAGTCGCCCGACCGCTCTTCGTCTTCCAGCGATGTTCTGCCGTTCCTGAAGCACGAGTGCCAGTTAAAAAAAATTTCACGAAATTGACTGCTTTTTTACAAAAGCCTGCTGAATCATATCGAAGGTCTCTGATCTATATTTGTCGAGTTTGTCGCAAAATTGATGTTCGCTCTCGCCCTGGCTTGTAGTCTATAGTAAAATCGCCATTGTGCCCGTGCACGTGGTCACGAGAACTCGTGAAACGCAGCTCCAAATGTTCACAGTGCGGCGCCCTTTGATATAACGAAACACGAAGATCCCTTTCTTCGACTGCTGGGCGCGCATCACTGTGCAGCCTTATCTTTTTACGCTACAAAATCAGTCCCGGAAGTTTCTGATCACACCTTGTATATACAGGGTGTTTCAGGGAACTCAGGCCAAACCGCTCCTGCGAAAACTACTCATCGCAACGAAAAAAGGGCTTGTGTCGTTTTGGTCCTGGGCCAGGGGCCCATTTAGAAAAATGACTGAAGTCCGAGATAATTAGGTTGTTAATTAATTTTGCGTAATTAACTTTTTAGTATTGTGTTTAAGGGCATGGTTTCAATTAGAAAACTGCTCAGTATCGTCGAAAAACAATAAAGCAACAAATTGCAGAAGGACAGAAGGCACGCGAAGCATTTTACGGCTTTCTGAGAAACTAAACAAATTCGACGGGCTTTTAGGTTTCGGTTTGCTATCGGAGCGCATCTCGGCCCCGGAGGCACCGCGCCCCATGGAAGGATAGTGCAAGCAACCTCTGCTGCGCTGTCATCGCGCGACGCAGCAGAGGCTGGTTGTACTATCTCTCCAAGGGGCGCGGTGCCGCCGGGGCCGAAATGCGCTCCGATAGCAAACCAAAACTTAAAAACCCGTTGAATTTGTTCAGTTTTTCAGAAAGCCGTAAAATGCTTCGCGTGCCTTCTATCGTTCTGCAATTTGTTAATTTAGTGTTTTTCGACGATACTGAGCAATTTTCTAATTGAAACCACGCCCTTAAACACAATATTAAAAAAGTTAATTACACAAAAATAATGAAAAACTTAATTATCACGGACTCTAATAATTTTCCTAAATGGGCCCCTAGCCCAGGACCAACACGACACAAGCCTTCTTTTTCGTTACGATGAGTAGTTTTCGCAGGAGCGGTTTGGCACGAGTTCTCTGAAACACCCTGTATATATTTCTCGCGCATTCTCTATTACGGTATATCGCAAAATCAAAATACCTAAAGAGCTGCGCTCTACTTTCGCATTACAGAAAAGCGTAGGCGACTGTAATTTTTTTGACAAGAACAAGTGAGGAGGAACACCAGCATCATGCGATGCCGTCATGTGCAAGCACGTTTTGGAACAAGTTGACGAACGTCGAGATTTCAGAAGACATAAATCCAACCATAGGCGTAGACTTCGGGGGGCATCGGGGCTCGTGCCCCCCTGGTGAGATCCGGGGGGGGGGGGGGGGGGGGGCGGGGGGGGGGGGGGGCAGAGCCTTCCCTGGACCCGGGCCATGATCTTTACTGAGAGGCTGTTTACGTGCCATGTAACGAGCTTCTCAACAGAGAACTTCTCAACCTGCCTCTCCCCCCCCCCCCCCCCGGGAAAATGGAAAGTCTATGCCGCTGAATGCAACAACTTCAGCTCAGGTTAAACAACCTTGAGTGCCACATTGAATAGCTGCGGGCACGGGCTTTGGTTTTCCTTGAGCCACTCATTAGCCGACGCTTTAGAGTACTGACCCTTCCCCGACAGTCTCGCGGGTGCCGCCATTTTGTTGCCTAGCGTAGAGCGGGCGCCATTGGCGATAGTTGCGATTCGAAAATACCACTTCCTCGGTTTCGGACATACGGTCTCGGGAATCACAGGCGATATCGTTTTGCACTGTCGCGAACTGTTTGCAGGCTTACGGAAGACGGAAAAGCGTTTTCTGCAATTTGAGATAAAGCTTCAAATAACTGGACACAACGAATTTCAATCGGGTTGCAGCATCGACGCTTTCAAGTCTATAGTTTATTATATGAATTCATGCTTACTTGCCGAATTTATCTAACTGATAGAGAACTGGAAGAACAAGTGGTTTCCTCCGCTTGAGAAGGCTGCAAATAGAGAGTTTTAGGGAACCATGTTTGCACATCCGATATGGTTCCTCCCTATTATCTGTGGACACGCCTCAAGCTTGTTACAAGCAGTTTGCTTCATATGCTTCAAACACGTCTAAAAACAGTTTTTAAGACCACGTGACCTGACCGTCCATGCAAGGAAGAAACACGCCTCAAACACTTTCTGCAGACTGCCTTTTGTATGATGTATGAGGGAACAGAGCGCGGCGAAGAAGAAACGAGTAGACTGCGGTTCGCTACCCGATGTAGTCTCCGACGAAGATGGCCTTAGACAAGGTGCCATGGTCCAGGTGCTCCACGTCGACGCAGAGGAAGAGCATGGTCAAGATGGCCTCGCTGTTGTTCCACAGGAGGGTCACGAACAGGTGGGGAATATAGACCAAGGCGTACGCCAGTAGCTCCAGGTAGCAAGACACACGAAGACGACGGCTCAAGGTGTCCCTGCGTATAGACACCACCAGCTGATTTCACGTCGCGCCTTCTAGCGAGCTTCATTTGAGGGTCTCTTTCTGTGTCTGGCATCCATTTAAGTAATTTAAGCTTATTCATATAAATAAAATATGGTCACCCGCAGCCTTTAAAAGAAAATACAATAAGTTTTTGGGCAGTCAGACCAATGATTGATACGGCTGTTGCTTTGCTGTACCCTCAAGTATACTGTACCTTCGCTACCTTCCTGTCTACGGAGGCTAAAGGATACCTTTGAATTTTGACATCCGTGCAAGTAGCATGTGTAGAACGGTACACAAAGAAACTCAGCGAGCACAAAAGGTGTTTTGTTGTGTTGTCGTTGCTGTTGTTACTATCACATTTCTGCCGCAGGGCTGTTGTCTCGGATTTGTTTTTTTTCACCGATTACCCAAAACGGCTATTTTATCCTGCTTGACAGGCCCTACTAAGCCGCTGCATTCGTTGTTTGAGCTTCCCATCAGACAAGTTCCAAAAGACTCATCTGCGTACAAGAAGACACTCGCGAATAATACACACTTATGCCAAGGAAAAAAAGAGTTTTTTAAAGAGCCTAGACGGAAAAAGAATGTTATCAATAGCATTTATAGCGAAAAAAAAAAAGATTTTTAGAGCTATATTTACGGCGCAACATGAAGCCGCCGCCGCACACCGAGCGTGGTGCGCCGTCGGTTCGACGCGTTTCTCCACGCCGCTGCCGCCGCCGCACAAGTTCGTCTGCTCCGAGGTGCCGCCGCCACCATCTGACCGGCGCTCGGGTCTATCACGTCTGCTTGCACTTTTTCAGGTGTTTCCTTTGGGCTCCAAAAGTTACTTATTAATCTTAGTTTTTTGTTGCACTTCAAACGGAGATGACTAAGTTACTTTTAAAGGTCATAGGAAGCTTCCGAAAGCGCGCAAGCACCACGTGACAAATAGCGGCCAGTCACGTGATAAATAGCTGCCACTTTTCCGTGGCGCCCGCGGGCTCCAACTACAAATCTAACTACAACTACAAAAGCACCACGTAACCCCTCCCCGAGGTCACATGACTCCTCTGAGGTCACGTGACCCCCGAGGTCACGTGACCCCCCCCCGATGACGTCCTCGTCACTGATGACGTCACCGGCATCCGCATCGTCATCGTCATCATCACTGATGACGTCATCAGCGACGTCACTGATGATGTCACCGGAATCGGCATCGTCATCATCACTGATAACGTCATCAGTGACGTCACTTATGACGTCACCGGCATCCGCATCGTCATCGTCATCATCACTGATGACGTCCTCAGTGACGTCACTGATGACGTCACCGACATCCGCATCGTCATCGTCATCATCACTGTTGACGTCATCAGTGATGTCACTGATGTCGTCACCGGCATCCGCATTGTCATCGTCATCATCACAGATGACGTCACAGATGACGTCACTAACATCTGCATCGTCATCGTCATCATCACTGGTGACGTCATCAGTGACTTCACTAATGACGTCATCGGTATCCGCATCGTCATTGTCACTGATGACGCCATCAGTGACGCCACTGATGACATCATCGGCATTGTCATCGTCTCGTGACCCCCAGGTCACGTGACCCCCAAGGTCACCGGACCCCCCCTCCGGTCAGTTGACCCCCCCCCCCCCCCCCCCAGTACCCTTCCCTCCTCCTCCTCAAAAGCTGCGCTCTAATTCGGCTTTACAGGGAGTTGTAAACGGCTTTCACTTTTTTTTTGTATCTTTTAAGTGACCAATGCTCGCGGTACAAGGGTGTGTTTGATGTTTGGTAACCTGTTCTTTTGTTGTAACTGTTGGTCTTTTTCTGGAATTTCATTGCAGGCTGTTATTGGTCCTAGATTTCTGGGTGTATTAGGATTCGTTGAAGCAAAGATAGTAGCCGACGTTTGACTTCCGCAAAACGGAAGCCAATGTGGCCTCCTCGCATTGATACGCCGGACGGCAGTGCCACCCAGCGGCGCCGACTGGCGGCGCCGTTGCCGCTAGTGTGATCCAGATCCAGTGACTTTAGTGTGATCAGGCCTTAAGAGCTGCGCTCTAAGATTCCGCATAATCGGCTACGTCACAGGGCTAAGGGCACCAGTCAGCCCATGAGCAATACAATAACGTGCGAGTAATAGAGATATTCCTTAAGAATCCAGGATAATTGGGCACATCATATAGCATCAGCCCGCCCTGGGCATTACAGTAGAGGACGGCACATTGACCCTTAATCTGAAACTTACCTCTCGGGACGCTCAAGGTCTGGTGGTGGTCTGAAGCAGTAGATGGCTCCGGAAACGATAGCGACGACCTCACGCACCATGGTCATCAGGTTGCCAAGCACTATCACCTGGTCCTGGTCTTTGCCCCAGCACAGCAACATGCTGGTCAGCCGGAACGCCAGCGACGGAACCGGCAAGCTCAGGGCGATACACCAGAGGAATTTTTGCCATGTCTTTAGCAGGATGTCCATCTTCTTGCCACCAGACACCCGGATCGGAGTCATGACCGTCGCAGAGACTGTGTCATCCGTCGTCACCGAAGAAGACATCGGTGTGGACATTCCGTGCTCGATATGAGTGACCTCCTCTTTAGCCGGAAGTCGCCGCTGTACGGAGAAGGCTTTCCTGCGAGAGAACACTGTTCACAAGGGCGGGGTCTATAGAATGCAAAACTCCGCGACACTGTTAGCGCGAACAGTGTCGCGCTAACAGTGCCGGTTTTTTATGCTTGTCTCTAAGCATCGAAAAACAGCCATCAAAACTACTATTCGTGGTGGAAAGTTCTCAGTTCGAGTACTAACCTAAGCGATAGATTTTGATTCCCGCCAGTAGTTTATGGAGGTAAAATACGCAAAAGCATTAAAGTTGTCGCTAACGGTGTCGCGCAGTGTATATTGTTTGCAAGCATATGAAATACGCCGTTTGTAGCAGCTGTATTTTTTTAATACAGTGATAAAAAAAGAACTCAAGTTTTAGAATGTTCATAGAGTGAGATATCGGTGTGCCCTGGTAATTTGGCTTGTGCTGTACGACTGGAAACCTATGGTTTCCAACCTGTGCGTCACGCGGCCAAAAAGAATCCGTGATTACACGAATTCGCGTTGGAACATTTCCCGTTCATTTCGAAACTGGCAGTAGAAATATTAAGTTAATAAATATTTTATTCTGTAAGTCAAACGTTGCCTTCACGTGCTGATGAGTTGAGGCGTTGCGGTGTGCTAATACGCTCGACCACCGCAAACTGCACCATAATAATCACTTCAAATCTCGCAGGAACTTAGATTGCCTGTAATTTTAAATATCATATCAGGCGCCAATTGCAAAGAGCTTGAGAAGAACAGGCCGTATTCACCAGCAACGGTGCGGTCAGGGAATGTTCCCGAAGAGCATACACCTCATAGGCTGCCGTAGCTGAGCCGCAGATGCTCCAGCATTGTAATAGAGCTACCGGACAAGGTAGATTTGTTTGGGTCCTCACAAAGAAAACACAAACGCAGGATCCTTGGAATATTGTAAAAAACGATAATTTTAGGAACAGAAATTTGATGAAAAATGAGTTCTAGTTACCCGACGCCAACAGTCCTTGCAGGAGTCTAGCCCGTACGGGTAATGAGCTTGACCTTGTCCACTGAACTCGGCCGGAGAGACTCTGTCAGGCGAAGTACAAAGCCGTGCAGGCGAGGCACGTAGAACACCTGAGCTGTGGATGATCGACCAAGGTCCGTTCGTGACTCATTAGAGCGTCTGCAGTAATTGATCGCACAAGGTTTCTCTCGCCAGCTTTACAGTAGCACGCCGTGTGTTTCGCACATGGCAACACCCCGAAAGTTGTGTTTCTGTTTTAATCAAGCTCATTATCTGTCTCCGTCGTATTTTGTTTTTGCCCAAAGAGCGTCGCACTGTGTACTGGTAGAATATTCACCAAAACGTAGCGAGTCAGCTTTGTTCGTGTCCCGAGCAACAAATACAGGCCTTTCTCTGCCATTGAAAGGAAACGAGCTTTTTGTCAACAAAAGCAGTCCTCTCTTTTGGGAACCCAAGCAATCCAAAGGAATACTCTTTTTTAGTAAGCCAAGCAACTCAAGCAACCTAAGCGTATGTTCCTTTATAGATGCTTGCAGACAGCAGGCGAGTCAGCGCCCCCCAAAAATTGACGGATCCTACCTTATAGACAATTGCTAGCATGGCGCCACAAGTGGTGCCCCATGCGTGCAAGCGCGTGCAACGCGCGGGTGGACGTAGCTTTGGCAAGCTCGTAATCGTACGGGCGTGCCTGCTCGAGCAGAGACATGGCGGCGGCCAGTCGCCCAGCTTGCAATCGTCTATAGGGAGTTTCCAAGTGCTCGATTGGGGTCACGAGGTGTGTTTGCAATACGAGCTGCGAGGAGGTGACTAACGTGTTTTTCGTCTGCAAGCCTTTAAGACTTTTCGTGTTTTCCTCCTCGCCACGCGAAAACGCAACCGAAGCACTTGCGAACAAACTTCGCCGTTGGTGCCCGCCATTAAATTGTAAACGCACTCTATGGTTTGAGCCGAACTTTCTCTAGAATCTAGGCTCTCTCAAAGTTTTTATCGCGTATCGCGACCTTCTTTATCACTGCGCGCATACGGCGCCCGTCACACTTCCAGCCACCATAGTGATGGTCTAATCTCCGAGGGGGCAGTGTTGCCTGATGGTCCCATAAAAAACCGCCGAACGGCAGGAAGACATATAGACCAAGCAAACCCAAAGCCGTAAAAAAAAAAAAATAGCCAAAATAGCCAAAATAGTTAAAGGGATACTGAACCAAAGAATTTAGTGCCCATAATAAGTGGCGCACGTTCTTTCCACCAGCCAGTAGCCGCCGGTGTGCGCGAGCACACGCAACAAACATGACGTCACGGACCTCCATTCGCGGTTGAGATGACAGTGAAATGCATGGGCTTCGGACTAAAGGAGAATAAAGACAGGCTTTTCATCTCTACAAGTGAAAGCTACGTGCTTGTTAGACCAATTCATCGCTTATTTTTTACACCAGGCACCACTGTGTAGATGAAAAACTTGTCTTTATTCTGCTTTGGTCCGAAGCCCATACATTTCACTGTCATCTCAACCACGAATGGAGGTCTGTGACGTCATTTTTGTTGCCTGTGCTCGCGCACACCGGCGGCTGCTGGCTCGTGTAAAGAGCGTGCGCCACTTATTATGGACACCAAATTCCTTGGTTCAGTATCCCTTTAAGACAAAAAACAATGATTTTTAGGCCTTTTATTAAACATTTTTTTACGCAGATGAAAACACGTTACATTCTCTTTTTCAACTCTCAGGTGCGCCACATTTTGTGTACATTATGCCACTTGTGAAATTTTCAAGAAAAGCTTCGAAAGGATGTCCGTACAACAGTGACCCTTCTTTTGTAAGGTTTCAAAAGTTAGTACAAAATACCCAAAGACAGCTTTATTTGTCAAGCCCGGGAGATGTGATCATACGGTAAAAGAACAGAATAGAGAAGCAGGAAAGTCAAAACACTGGGCGTCGCAAACGAGAATCCCCAATGTCTAAGGTCCTTACCGATATCCCACCCGGCTCGTTTTCTTCGTGTAGAATATGAGTGTCTCCCAGGGTTGGGCAGTATCGCGATAAAAATGTATCGCGATAGTATTTCAGAAATACATTTCGTATCTGTATTTCTGTATCGCGATACATTTTTTTTTCACCAGTATCTGTATTCCTGTATCGAAATACATTTTGAATGTTCCTTTGTATCGCGATACAATCACGATGAAGTGTATTTCGTTACAATTCTTGAAAAATACTCCCCCCCCCCCAAAAAAAAAAAAAAAAAAAGAGAAACAAGTTTGAAAGCATTTTTTTTTTTTTTACTTCTAGGGGCACCAGAGTCAAGGATATGCTGGGGTATTGTTACTATACTGACCAATTAGTTCCTTTTGATTCTGCAAACTATTTTTCTATTAGTCCTCTTCTCTCTTCTGAGAAGTGTTGCATAGTGGGAAACTCGAACCAGGTGGCGTGCCAGGAGTGGAGTCAGAGCATCTTCTGCCGCAGGTCTTTAGGTAGGGATTTCTTGAGTCATTGTTTCCTGGCATCCAATGCCCGCTGCTAACCGTCTCTCTCGCCTTAGCGTACAGAGTACACCCTGCCGGCAAAGCTGAGTCACATTCCGTTGCAGCACGAGCCAGGCGGTGACTGACTTGAAATAGTAGGAAAACTCATGCTGTGAAGTTCAACACATATCCGAATGCATCTGCGGCTGCGCCCGTAATATTGCACGGCTCAAGGGTACGTCATCAGCCGACGTGAACGTGACCCACTGCTCTGGTGATCCGAAACCCAGAAGGAGGCTAGAAGTGGCATCGCTGTGCCATCCCAGACTACGTACTCCCGCAACTAGTCTCGAGACCGCCGTTTCTTGGACAGCTCGCACCTGTGCCGGCAATATCAGCTCGTAATCCACGAGGTCTCTGTTTGGATAATGCTAGGCAAAATTTGAGGACTGCAATCCGTGCGTCGGTGGCGGAGGGTCGGTAGTAAGGACCTTCAGAACAGGGATGCTACCGTATCGTTTTTTCAACTGTAAAACAGAAGATAAGGCATGTATTCCAAGATTCTTCAGGTGGTCCACTATTCTCAAAAATTCCAAATGACACTGCATGCACGATCTTCAGCTAGGTAGCCTACAACGAAAGTGCGCATTGTCCTTTCATACAGCAGCGTGGTAAAGTTTCATGTTCAAGGCCACACCTACAGATCAAGAATTCTAGTTCATTCCGCCGTGACATAATGTGATCAATGTTGACAGGATTCCCTCGTCAGACAGACAGGATGTCATGGAAGGGACCGCGGTCAGCAATTGTTGGAACGTTTTTTTGGGCCCATTGAAGACTCCTTGTCGTCCGAAACCACTACCTTCAAGGCAAAGTGCCAAGCCTACGGGAACGTAATTTCGGGATCGAAAACATCCACTTCAAACTTCAAGCTTCATCTCAGTTGGCGTCTCAAAAAATTTGAAAAATGTATTTCAGTATCAGTATTTCTGTATTTGTATTTCTGCCCTCCCTAAAATGTATTCCTGTATTTGTATTTCCAAATACTTTTTGCCTCTTTTTAAAATGTATTTCCGATACGTATCGCGATACATTTTTACAGATGTATCTTAGTATCAGTATTTTAGCTACTATTTCAATGCATCCCAGTATTTGTATTTCCAAATACATTTTTGAGTATTTCTGCCCAACCCTGGTGTCTCCCATTATGGTTTACGCTATTTCTGATTGTGTTGTCTTTTCTTGGGGTGGCCGACGACTGGAAGGTAATCAATTGTTTAGTGGAGAAGCCACGAACGTCAGATCTTTACGAACTTAAGTGCCTAAGGATCCTCACAATGGGCACAAAAGCAGTGTTTGGGGAGTTAAGTCCACGTCCGGGTAGAAGACGCGCTACCGGCTCTGTGGTAACAGTGCAATCAGTTTGTTTGGTTTGTTCCATTGAGCTGTGGAGAGACCGCCCGAAGCCCGGAAGCATTGCTTCTCTGAGCATTGGGAAAACTCCGACGTTTGTACAAGTTTGAAGCTTTTTTCCTTCCTCGGTCTCTTCAAAACTAGCCAAGAGAAGTTTTTTTTTTTTAAAACTTATAAGAGAGTCGAAAATTAACTAGTCGAACCTCAAAGTTAGACGTCGAACCCGAGGTTCGGCAAACGTTCGCCGCATTCCTTGAAATACCCCAAAATAGCCACATCGTCAACCACCAAATATCGACGCCAACAAGAAATATATGTAGCTCAATTTAGATATAAATAGCGCGATCTGGCAAGACTGCAAGGGGGACGAAAGTGACGCCTGGGGCGCACAAAAGAGGGTAAGAGGGCGATTTTTCCTTCCTCTCTTCCTCAACGGCTTGGATAAAACCTTTATCTTTGGCAAGGGCTGTCACCTGCTTCGCACTGTCGCTTTCATTCGCTTCAAGAGGCTTAGCGATCGCACTTCGTCAAGTTATGGTGAAGCAAACTATAGTATAGTACGTATCGTTGATGTTCCCTGCGGGTAGCCGATCTCAAGCGAGAAAAGAAATGCAAGTGTTAAAACGCGTTTTTGCCAGTTCGTCACGGAAGCAGGGTGGAGGGTTATGATGAGAATGTAGTTCATGCAAAGGAGCAAGCGAGCTATACAAGAATGACGAAAATAATCCCTGAAGAAGGGGAACAAGGGGAGCAAAGGACAAATACAAATCTCATAACAGAGCTAGGTGACTGGTGCGCGGCCAAAAAAATCCGCCTGGTCGTGTTATCGAACCAGGGCCTTCTCCATTTCCATTGGAGCGGTTTACCAACCGAGCTAACCAGGAGTTAAACGTCAGTGGAGCAAACGGGTTGTATCAACTGCCACCAGCCTAACACCAATAAGGGTAAACGGCCTGCATTTTTAAGGTTATGATGATCATGTAATTAATGTGAAAGTGCAAGCGATCTGGGCAAGAGTGACAAAAAAATCCCTGGAGAAGGGGAACAAGGGGGGGGGGGGGGGGCAATGGACAAACACAAATCTCCAAGCACAGCTAGGTGGTGGAGCTCTCCACTGGAAATGGAGAGGTCCCTGGTTCGAGACTAGGACCAGGCGGAATTTTTCGGTCGCGCACCAATCACGCAGCTGTGCTTGGAGATTTGTCTGTCCCTTGTCCCCCTTCTTCCCCTTTTCCGGGGATTTTTTACTTCAGGGGAAAGTGGACGGTTTTCCTGACTTCTAAATGGCACCAGCGGAACGGCGACAGACGTGGTGCCGTATGCCTAGCTGCCCGAACGGGCCACCATGTGAAGTACGAGAAGAGAGCGCCTCTTTTCGGCCTTTCAAAAGATACTGCCGCGAAAGACGCTTAAAAAAGGAATTTGCCACTTTTGCAATTGCCTCGAAGTAAGAAGCGCTGACTCCACGCACGACCATGACTTACCTGCGAAGTCCCACCGATGATACACTGTTTTCTGCTGTCGTGACGACTAAATTATCTGTGCAGGCTCCTCACGGATGTTTGATTCATATTATTGGTTCATACCAGTCTTGCGCACGTTACTCCACAAAAGTAATCGATCCCAACTGCTATTACTCTCGGTTACAAAGTATTTAATTAGACTACTTGAAAAGAAAGGTAATTGACCTTTACTTGAAAGAGTAACCGCTACTTTTCACACTACTTCAAATTTTCACAACGGCACATTTTTGTTTGGTTTGAATGCGGACCTTTAGCATTGTCTGTCAATGGTGTAGAATCACGTGACTATACAAACAACTCACCTTCTAAATCCACCAATTCTTAGTGGACCGTCTCCCTGCCGGGGGGTTCGAGAATTCCCTGGTAGGCAGTGGCGTACCAACTTGTTTTTGAGTTGGGCGGGGGGGGGGGGGGGGGGGGCAAACCAGACCCCCCCCTCCCCCCCACCCCAATGCCGGGGGGCGGTGCCCTTGGTATTCTTTGGGCGCCGCCGGCCAGTGTTTGCCCTGCCCAGTGGCGGCTGTTTCAGGGGGGGGGGGGGGCAAAACATGCCTTGCCCACCCCCCACTCTGAGACCTGGGGGGCAAGTGCCCCCCTTGCCACCTCGGTTGGTACGCCCATGCTGGTAGGGAACTTGTTGAAACAAATGGTGTCGTTAGAGGGGGAGAGAGAAATAATACCTGTTACAAGTAATTTTCCTATGTTTAGAAAGGAATCACATTACATTTGTAATTATAAAAAGTAATTGATTACAAGTAATGGGAATATTTGTAGTGTTCGCCTCTTCGTACATGCTTCGAATAAGTCTGCAGAGAGTTTTTGTGTAACCCATGCGACCACTGACCCTCACACAAGGAGGAAATACCGTTCAGACAGCCCATAACCTCCGAGATCCCGAAGCGCGCGCGCGCGCTTCGGGATCTCGGAGACCATGAACAGTGTCTGCATGCAGGCTGTCTGTTGTATGATGTCTGTGTGATTCAATAAGGTAGAGGGACTTAGAGCGATAAACTGGCAGCTGAAAGTGTTCCCCAATAGACCGATCTCACCAGGAGTTACGCGACGCCACCGCTGCCGCGGTGCATTCTGGTACCTGTAGTTCTCCTCAGTTTTCCGGCCGCGTCGATGTGCATTCTACGCCCGGCGTTTGGAAATTTTCGAGTTAGCACGAGATTTTTAGTGTGGTGTTTACTCATAATTTTTAATTTGTGGCTTCACCTGTTGTATTCCACGGAGCTATAATAACAGCACCAGGCAAATAGGCCTCGGATATTATGTCTTCCCGAAAGAAAGAAGCATGGTAGAGAAAGGTAAACACAACCGGACAGAGTGGCAGGAAAATGAGCGTTTTACGATTTGTTTTGCGGTTTGCTTCATAATTTATACCTATCCTATTGAACGTCAGCTAAAAGGTGAAAGATTACAAAGCACGAGCCATAGAGCGGGCCAAAGTGTTCCGTACGCTGGAATCTCTCTGAGCATTCGTTCCGTTGCGGTCTATCCGTCGGTCTGTCTCAAATAAAACCTCCGCACAGCTTTGCGGAGGCCATTTTTAATACACTTTTTGCTCGATGTATTTTGGTGGTTATAACTATTATTGCGACGACATGTTTCAAGCACAGCTGTGCCTCAAAAGATCACGACTATCACTAAGAAAGAGCAGCGATTCCCGATATGCATCGCTTGAAATAAAACAACTTTTTTCGGAAGCAGCTTTCACTTTTTTATATATATATAAACGTGAAAACACCACATAATTCAATTTAGAAGTGCAACACTTACCGCCAAAAATGTAACAAACGAACTTCATTCATTTTGTGGTCGCCTATTAGGCTGGTGTTACTGACCCATTCTGCATTAACAACAACCGAGATCGCAGGAAATGCCTCATCGGGCGACTATTAGCGTTTAAAGCTTGCGCAAAGAAAATAAAACTGAACAGAAACTGTGCACGAAAAATCATCCCCACCTTAAGCTTTTAGGTATCTGGCATGGTTGCTTCTTTTTAACAGATGCCATTTGTTACGGCGCGTTAGGCATGGCCTTTCTGTAGATCACTTCTTTCTGTGCAGGCTTCTCCCGCAGTTAATCTGTACCCTGTTGCACAGGCTGTCAACTAGAATGAAACAACTTTTAGAAAACTATTGCTCACCGAGAAAGTCTATTTAGCTCCTCTATACTTCATTGTCGATTAAAACTTATGCCCAAGCCTATGCACTACCAAGCACAGTTTTTCACCAACACATTTGATGCTGCTCTGTGGCGCCTCACCGAGTCGATGGTCCCTCGAATTTTCTTGTTCTTTGCCATTGCGACATTGTTTCCAAGTTAATTAAGACGACCAACCAGTTGGAGTGCTCGAGTAGTGGTGTCGTTGTTTTTTTCCCGCGGCCGCAGTGCGACCACCGCGGGAAGGGCAGTGGGCTCACGCGTTCACGAACACGACGAAGCAGACAACGAAGCAGACGACAAAGCGATTCTAAAGCGATAAGACGACTGAAACTGCTTTTCTGCGGATGCTCACAAACTAAAGCATCACAAACAACACAATGTTATGAAGTGCAGACATGCAGGACAATCAAGCTGATACCGGGGCGTCTCAAACGATAAAACGCTAGTGGAACTAAAACTTCGTCTTCTACGGTCGCTCGTAGGAAAACCCAAAATGATAAAACAAAACAAAATAAAAACAAAAAAGACTGAGGCACGTGGTTTCCGGGGAACCCGCTTTTAGTGACGTAGGTCGATGCCTCCCTTCTGACCGCCCCGACACCTTGCGGTACATTGTTACGTCACAGGGCACTGGCGGGCACTTTGAATTTGTTTGGCGTGTCAGTCGCCCTTTAAAGCTGAGACTAGAAGCTCCTCCATCAGCGTGAGCTTTCTGCCCTAGATAACACAAGTGTGAACGCGCAGGCGAGTGCAACCAAAGCACTGCGGAGGCCACTGCCCCATATCCCACAGCGTCCCCTCCCTTCCCTTCCACCCCCCTCAACAACCAGAAAAAAAAAAAAAAAAAACTCTACCGAACGCTCATTCTCCGCGGAAATGTAGCACTAGAAGTTCAAACCAACTGCCAGTGTCAAAAAAAAAAAAAGTTATGTTATTTTTGAAAATTTAATTGGAAAATGAGGCAAGTTCCCGGCAGTTAACGTCGGCAGCCATTTTGCCTCGGAAAATTTCAGCAAAGTGTTTATAACTTTTTAAAAAGATAACGGTGAGCTTCGACACTTCGGTATATGGTGCAGACATCCAGCGCTCCATTTGGTCTAGGTCTGAACGTTCGGCGATGCGTATTATATTTTTTGGGCAAAAAAACAAACAAACAAAAAAACATTAGATGTTTTTTTAGCACTCCACGCAACCTTTGAATACATAAAGAAACAAATGATAATGAAATACCTTCTCATATCTAGTTTCCATAGAGAGTTTGAACCTGTCACCTTTTACCCTTATTCGTTTACGTCAGGGGTCTCCAAACTTCGTGGCTAAGGGCCCGGATTAGGTGCCTGTCACAGCCTCAAAGGCCGTAAAGAAAATAGTAATTATGAACGAGAAAAACGAAATAAATAAACCTGCATAAGCATTTAAACGAAGAGATGAATGTTAGAGGAAGTATTAAGTAGGTCCCGTTTTTGATAAACGGCGTTTCTCCAAATTGAGGCTCCACTTTCTCTAAACCGAGGTTCGATAAACGTGCCCATTTTCCAAAACGTGTTTTGATGGAATGGCGTTCGATCAACCATAATAAACCCGAATTTGATGCAGTGTTGTTGTTTCCGCGGCAGCTCGGTGCGTCATCCCTTCGGCGCGTTTCGACGCCTTTTTGCTGGGCGTGTGGGCGCGATGACTTTGATCGGGTCAGGCCAATTTTATGACAGTCAGTAAGAGCAGTTATTAAACTTTGTCTTTGTAAACTATGCTTACGATAATGGTTGCATAAGTGGAAACAATTTGCTCCGTAGCGCTGACTAAGCCTTATGGCGCACCGTGCATTCACGAGGGCGCCCATCAAACCATTCTGCCAATCTTGGCCGCGAGGCAGCTGCGTAGCTGCCTCGCCTCAGACACGATCCCATGGTCGTGTCGCCGCGGGGTCGATCGGGATCTTGAATTTGGCTCCCGGCGTGCCGCTTTCTCTCCTAGCCACTGGATGGCGCTGCAGGCGTCCCATGGCGGACGAGGAAAAACCTCCTCGCCCATCGATCGTGGGCCAGGGGGCGAAGAGAAGGCCTCTTAGAACTTCGGACGAGACCGAGACGCTGGCAAGTGGGTTGCGACTGGATCTAGGGTAATCGCGGGACACGAGGCCTGGGGGCTTCTTTGTGATTAGCTTTGGGATTGACGTGCGTTTGTAAATATTTGTGTAATGTAGCTTGTATTTGTAGTTTAGATTGAGTGTTTTGTAGCGTCGTGTTCTATTGTACCAATAAACGGGGAGCGGAATCCCGCTTCCGTGAAAGAACCAGGCTGGACTCGGGTTGTTGACGGACCACGTGGGAAATGGCGAATCGGCGGCGGTACGCGATTCCCTACAGCCTCACAAAATTTCCGGCGCACAGCGCGCGGAATACTATAGCGCAAGAGCGCGCCCGAACCGTTTCGTGAACCGGTTCGGAACGGTCCTTTGTTTTTTGCTCCGGTTCTGGTTCAACTCCAAAATGGCGCCGAACATTTCGATTTGAAATCTGTTCCTGCTCGAAAGAAAAAAAAAAAATCAGCTGCGGTTATGGTTCAGTTACGGTTACGATTCGACACCCCGATACGTGGGCTGAGTTTGAGCGTTCTGCGACACGTAATTTATTTTTGCGGCAGAAAAGAAAGAACTCTAATTTTTTTTTGACCACCCCATCCAACCTTTAATTAAATAAAGATAGAAATAAATTATAACGAAATAACTTTTCATTTTTAGTTTTAATGGGGAGAACCAGAACCTGTGGCCTTTTACGCACATTTCCTTACGTCCCTTAGAAACGACGTCGGTGTCGGTGTTTTCGCAATTACCAGTGACTTTTCGTGTTTTTAGTGCACATCGAGGCTATCGGTATTGATAGAGCGAGTACCACCTGCTAGATAAAGGGAACTTGCATGAGGAATTAAAAAGGACTAAGTTCGTATGAACTCGTAGGGCGTTCGGTAATAATCCCGGGATAACACAATGAAGGCATATTCTTGCAAATCTTTTCGTTGCCTTCACGAACGTAGCATTGCAGGCAGTAGCGCTTGCCGGAAGCCAAAAACGACAGAAACAATTTGTGCGGGGCTCAACGCCCCTAAAGTTCTCTTCTTTATTACACTGACGTTCGGAGAGCTTGCCAACGGTGAGTCGGACATTTTGCTCTAAATCTTTGAAAAGCATGCCCCCTTAACGTTGTTTGAAAACGTACTGAAATATACCGGGTGTTTGTGAGGTTAGTCGTGATGTTCGGCCCGGCGTGAACAAACTACGTATCGCAGAAAGATCGAACTCCGTGGGAATGTGACGCTAGTGGTTGAGATAGAACGAGAAAGTTTAAAAACCTGACGTTACTTGGATCAAAAGATAATTGAGAAAGACAGAATTTCCCCATGAGCCGACGTCGAAGCCTACTATCGTCAAAACAAGAAATGACTTTGCGGGCGACTGAATCAGCCATTTCAGTAGCATTGACAGTGATGTTCTGACGCAAGTGCAAACTACCCCGAGAAATAATGGAGACGTACCCCGTAACACAAAACGGACCCTTGTGTGTGAGCCAGGCAACAGTGACTTTGACGAAGAGTGTGATCAGCTTTTTGAACCTTGGATTACTCGGCCGGTTTTGTGTTAAGTGAAAGAAGCGCCAGGGCCGCGGGCGGGCATGCCTGCACGAGCAGCAGCTGCATCATGTGTATTCTGTTTTTCTTTTCAATAGAATCAGTTTCTAGTTCAGCGCTTAGTCCTGTGTTTTCTCCTCTGTCTATCCTTGTTCCAGTCGCGCTGTAAGTTATGATGGATAAGATAAATTTCATCAAGGTATCCGGTTGCCCTTTCTTTAAATAAATGTATTCACCGAGGCTATCGTTATACCGAGGCTATCGAGGCTAAAATGTATTCACTGAGGTATTCACCGAGGCTATCGTTATACCGAAATGTAAATCACCTGAACTTAAATCTAGCAAATAACTGTAAAACGCAGTCACACTGCAAAAATATCGTACAAAAAAGAAAAAAGAAAAAGCTACCCTCGGCAGACATTGTTTGATGTGTGTTACTTTTTTTTTTTTGTATCACGGTCCTATTGGTTACACGAAAACTTTCAGCACACCTGTGAGAATATAAAGCAAGATAGCTTCTAATATGCTCGAGGAAGGTCCGCAGAAAATTCAGTCACCATGCAGAGAGCCACCGTGTCTTTTCTTATTTTCCACTCGTGAACGCATTGTTGCGGTGCGTACGTTCCAGCGAGCGGTACACGCGCGGGTCCTCGTTTCAAATGCGAGAGGCAAACTCCATTGAATCGACGGTTGGCTATTTCGAAAAAGTCTCGATAGAACTGCTTTCGCAAACACGTAGCCGATGAATTTGAGCAAACCTTTCTCAAAATGTCGAAACTTTCTCTGCAGCCGTCAATGGAGCCCGGATCGTGTATCCCATGGTCATCGAGGAAAGGTCGCTGGACGACAAGAAAGTAGTCCGCGTCGACGAGCATTTAACCCTGCATCTCTCGAAAAGTTCACTCATTGGCGATGAACTTTACGTGTCTTTGAATCGAAACGGGAAAAGGATCGAGCAAAGGGTAATTACATTCTTGACGCTACCTACCAAAAGGGCAGAGCTCTTGGATGATTTTCTCTAGCTTTAGATAATGTCGATGGTCTTAGGGTTTCTATCGCATGTTCCAGACATGGACGCCAATGTAGGAGGATATAAAGCAAGGGAGGGGAAAATGTGAGAGCGTGGCAAGACGTCAGACTGCCGAGCTCTGTTTCGAAGGATCGCGGGGAGACGCAAGTGCTGGCTGCCTTTGTCTCTACTCGGAGTTCGAACGCGTTCGAACGCCGAGCGCCGGCGTCCGGCATTCGAACGAGAGAAGCAGACGACGCTGTCGTTCTCTCTGATTGTAGGGAGAGAGCGGGTAGACGCAAAGGCAGTCAGCCTTTGTGTCTGCCACTAATCGCTGGGGGGATAGCTGGCGGAATGTGTTAAAGGGACCATGAAATTACATATTTTTAAGGGGGGGGGGGACAGAAATAAATGACTAGACATTTGGATATTGCTAATAGCACATCCTTTAGTTGGCCGAAGAAAGCTAGTGGACAAGTGTAGAAGACGACAAGCCTGCTTTTTCGGTACAAAAATTGAAAATGTTTATACCGAAACGGCGAGAGCTGGGTGTTCTTTACCCCCCTTCCTCCGAAAGCTCTCCGCTTTTCACTGCCATCCATCCGCGGTGTCCAAGCGCTTCAGCCGAACCCAGCTCTCGCGTTGGACGGGAGCACTTTGTCACTCGGACGTATGCGCTCGTCCATAATCAGTCTGTCGACGAATATTTCGATTCGCGTTCGTGGCCAGTGAGTGCCGTGAAGGCACTTACCATCGCTTGCGAATGAAAAGTTTCCTGGTGTGCAAGCGGTGTTCGCACGGGGGAGAAATAATGTGCGTGACGCTGACAGCGGTACGTAAGAGCGGACACAATTCCCTTCTCAGCTTCGTCGTTCCCACGGGCGAGGTGCAGGGGGAGGGATGTCAGCGTTTGCAGTTGAATTTACCGTTTTGCATTCTTCACAGCACCGCAAACGAATTAAGCAACCTCAACATTTGACACCAAAGCGTTTGATGGCAGACTATTGTTAAAACAAATTGATCCGCCGCCGAACCGAGGTTGTTTGTACCGCACGAGCATCTCTCCCTCCCTCCGCGCTGGAGCTGACGTCCGTATCACAAAAGCCTGGCGTTTCCGTCGCGTCATCATCATCAATGTTTATTCACATAAAGATGTACAAAAAAATGTCTGATTAGTCATCTGGATCCATAGCCTACATGGCTAGTAAGGGATCCATTAAAAAAACATTCACATTTAAAGGGGTACGGAAACCAAATTCTGGAGCTCATTTCTTTGTTTCAGCACGACGCAGGTAGCAGCACAACCACAGAAACATAAATATGGCGCTAGAAAACGCAAGAAAACATATTTTAAAGTGAATTAAACGATAATCAAAAACCACCTGGTAGTTGGTTATGAAGCTTCAATGGAATGTCGTGACGACAACATGCCTCTGAAAGCAGCGCCGCAGCGGTATGTCCGCTCACTGGTATAGATTGCCTAGGCCTGAACGCAATACCGAGGCGTCTTGGTGGAAAGAGCCAAAACGAAGTGAGCCACCTTGGTTTCAGCTCTCGCGCGACGTGCAAACGCGTGCTTCGGTTGTTCTCAGGTTTGGTGCGCGTGCTGGCCCCGCGATATCTACAGCCCTTGGGTACTTCGACAAAGCGAGATTGTAACGCGTTGACGCCTCCAAGTGGCAAAACTCGTCACTACGGCACGCTTGGTCGTCCGAGGCATGATGACGTCAAGACGTCTGCCGGATCTCCCGAGATGCATCGCGCTCCTCCATGGCTGATTTTGAAGCGCTCGCCAAAATCGCGGCATTTAGAGCATAAAATATAGCCATCTGCTCAAAATACGACCGTGCGATTATTCATTACAGGCTTAGCTGATCATATTGAACTCATTTCTTGATGTTTTCTTTATATTTCAAGTTTCGATTCCGTATCCCTTTAAAACAATCCTATAGGCATTCACACAATCTATACATAGCTGCACAAATAATATAACTACTAGTACGGAGTTAACAGGGTGAGTTGTACACTTCAGATGAAATAAATCGTTTTAATGAGAGTAAAAAATTTGTTGCTAGTTTTATATTACATGAAATGTTATTCCATATCTTCGCACCAATGAACGATATTAAGCGGCGCCCGTAAGCATTGTAAATTATCGGCAAATTAAGGTTATTATAATGTAGTTGTCGGGTTTCACGTTTTGGAAAATTGAATATAGAAGAGTGATATGGAGTATTCTGGGTTAAAATTCTTTGGACTAAAGTGGCAGTCTTATGGTCGCGAGCTAAGTTGATGGGGATTATGTTTAATTCACTAAAAAGATGCTTAGCTGATGCATGTATAGGTGCTGCTGCTATTATCCTGATTGCCCTTCTTTGCAGAACGGTAACTCTCGCTAGATATGACGCGTAAGTGAAACCCCATGATTCAACACAATAGGTTAAATGAGTATGAAACACACCGAAGTAAATCATGCGTAATGTTTGTTTGCTAAAATGTTTCCGTGCTTTCACTAATGAAAAGCATCCGAAGGTTAATTTTTTACATAGCTCGTCAATGTGGGGAGCCCAGTGTAGTGTTGAATCTAGGGTAATTCCTAGGTATTTATAAGTGATAACTTGATCGATGTGTAAACCTCCTAGATGCAGGTTACATGTAAATGATTGTTGTTTCCGATCAGACGCGAAAACAATGAACTTAGTTTTTTTTTTAATATTTAGCACCAGCTTGTTGCAATTAAACCAAGTTATCGTATTTTTCAAGTCGTTATTTGCTAGTAATTCGGCCTCTTCAAGAGAATGATGTGATACTAGTAAGGCTGTATCATCGGCGTATAAAACTGCTTCGGAATGTCTGAGGCAAGCTGCGTAATCATTGATGAAAAGAGAGAAAAGTATCGGTCCTAACACCGACCCCTGTGGTACACCAGTTTTCACTATCGCGGTTGTAGATTGATTATGGGAAATTTGTACAAATTGGGTGCGGTTTGTTAAGTAGCTACGAAAAAATTTGCCAGCTGGCCCTCGAAAACCGTAACGCTCAAGTTTTTGTAAAAGAATGTCGTGATTAACAGAATCGAAAGCTTTTTTTATATCGAGGAATATGCCTATAGTAGTTCTATTTTTGTTGAGGGAGGAATTGACTATTTCTGATACGGAGTGTACTGCTGTGCCTGTAGAGAAGTTTTTCCGAAAACCATGTTGATTAGCAACCAAAATGTTGTATTTCTCGACAAAGTTCATTATTCTCGCGGCAATTAGTTTTTCAAATAGTGTAATAATGCAGGACAGAATTGTAATCGGGCGATAATTAGCCAGGTCATTAGGGTCACCACTTTTGTAAATTGGTACTACTCTCCCAATCGTAAGTTTTTCTGGGTAAATTCCCGAAAAAAATGCCTGGTTAAACAGTTTTTGTAGTGGGTAGCACAGGATGTCAATGTTGTCTTTCAATAGGTTTACCGAGATTTCGTCGTGGCCCATAGCTTTGTTTGATAACATTTGTCTGGCAACGCCAACAATTTCGGCGGCTGTTATTTCTACGTAAACAAATGTATTAATGCATGGGCTAGGTAGGATAATTTTTGACGTTTCATCTGATACTGCAGCTGAGGATGTACTTATGCTAATGAAAAAGTCATTGAACATTGACACAAGGTGCGCTTGATCACAATTAAGAATGTTCAAATCTGGTAAAATGTTACATTGTTGAGAGGACTTCATTACAAGGTTAATTGTGCGCCATATTTCTTTGGAGCTACCGTTAGCTTTTGCAATACGGCTGCTAAAATATTGCTTTTTACGCTTCCGCATGGTGGATAGCGATAGGTTCCGTGCAACTCTAAACGTTTCCCTGTAATAGTCGTTGTCCTTGTTTTGCTTCATTTTGTTATACCAGTGTTCCTTGAGCCTAATTAACTTCAGTATCTCCTCGTTCATCCAGGGACAAATGGGAGAATAAAGCTGTGCTGCCCGGCGAGATACGAATTTGTGTGCTATAAAACAAGATTTGAACAGTGTTGAACAGGTATCATATGCATTGTTAGTGTCGGTAAAATTGATCTGAGAAAAGTTTGTCTCCTGAAGGGACCTTTTAGTTGCCTCATAATTCCACCTTGATACACCATGGCCGACTGTGGGTTCTTTTTGAAGGTTCTTTTCTGCATTGGGAGCGACAATAAAAGTAGGGAAATGATCTACGACGTTTTCTGTTATAACCCCAGCTTTTACGGAGCTGTCTTCAAAATAGGAGAGTATATGATCTATTGAACAAGACGTTAGTGTTACTCTTGTTGGATCTGTAATATGGTTCTGGAAGCCGTAAGATAGCAGGAGGTTCCAGTATTCTGTACTTGAGGGGTCTGTTATATTTATGTTGAAGTCACCACAGATAATCGCTTTGTTATTTTTGTTCGCAAGACGGTACAACACATCTTCCAGCTTTTCTAGGAATGCCCGAGTGTTTGATTCTGGCGGTCTGTATATTACACCAACAATGACTTCACAATCCAGTTCCGCAAACAGCATGTCATACAGGCCTGTTTTTGTCTCTGTCAAGTTTGGTAATATCTTATATATGGTTTGTGAAGATATGTATAATGCTACGCCACCACCTCTTGAACTAGCCAATCTTGGCAGGGATAAAAATCTATAATTAGGAATGTTCATAAATTCATCTTTTTTAAGCCACGTCTCCGAGATTGCCACAACGCTGTATTGCTCATCCAGCCGCGTCAGCAAAGCGACCAGTGGATCATAGTTTTTGTTTAAGCTCCTAACATTACAGTGTAGAAGGCTTATAGCTTCAGAGCTCGTACACGGCATGGTGCACGTCACACCGTTACGCATTTCTAGCTCGGTGTCTTGGTTTTTGAGGCTATGCTATCTTATCCAGGTCATCTCGAGAAGCGATGTGAATGACATTCGAATTTTCTGCCTTCCTTGCTAGTATTTTTGACTGCGAGACACACACAAATCTCCAGTTTTTTTCTTTCTTTCTAGCAATTGCCATGCCCAGCAAAGCTTTATATTCTGGACAGAGGTGCTCGTTAATATACACCGCATTGGTATCTGAAAACCCGATATCGCTAGCTGAGAGCCTTTTCTTTTTTGCCGCTTTCAAGACTTTATCTCGCACGGCACGTGACGAAAACCTTACAATGATGTTTGTTTTTGTCCTGTCCTTTGTGGGCACACGATGCACCACGTCAATATCTTTGGGTTCGACGCACATTCCAACTTTGTCCCCTATCTTCTGAACAACTTCCATCAGTGATTCGCTCTGGTTTTGCAGAATCCCCTTAATCTCAAGATTGCTGAGCCTGGTGTATTGCTTCAACTCTGTTAACTCTTTCTGCGTGGTCCCAAGCGATTGTGCCAGTTGCTCTTTTTCCAGTTTTAACGCTGCATGCTCCTTTTTAGGTGCATCTAGTTCCACCTTTGTTGTACGAAGCTCTTCATACCTCGCGCCGGGAAGAAATCCCCGGAATTTCTCCCTGTGTGAATACCGCCTAAATAGCACGGTGGAAGTTCAGTGAACTAGAACATTGAGTAGTGGAAAAAGCGGCGGCCTCCGCGCGTGGCCTCCTAGACTGATGACGTCATAAAAGTGCCATGCTATTTCCTGTGGGGATCCTGGCACAGCAGCTGACGCAGATACGACCATCATCCTCCGAGATTTCTCGTACG
This sequence comes from Ixodes scapularis, assembly GCF_016920785.2. Classification (NCBI taxonomy): domain Eukaryota; kingdom Metazoa; phylum Arthropoda; class Arachnida; order Ixodida; family Ixodidae; genus Ixodes; species Ixodes scapularis. The sequence continues at coordinate 297,272 of NW_024609843.1, forward strand.
CTCTGCTCCGGCCTGTCCGAACGCTCGGCTTCTCAACAGAAAAAGCGAGCCGAGTCAGTTCTCTAGATCTCCGCATGCTGCGTTTATAACCAAACCAGAAACGAAAACAGAATCGCCTCGCTGTCAAGTGAGAGTACGCGGCATGAAGCTTGCATTTTCACTATTCTCACCATCAGAATACAGAGCGGTCAGTCGATCTCCGTTGATTCCTAATTTTTATTTTCTGCTTCGGTCTTTGAGCTGTTTCGCTGGATAATATCTCAGAGTGGAAGATTTAGTGCGAATCTATATTCTTCCTCCGCGGATAGTTCCTGGGCCGGCAGGACAGGCATAACAATATTTTTGTCGTCATGTATGCTGACAGCTTCCTTAACTTCACTGATCTGTGCTGACATTTGTTCTACACCCTTCTCGCTTTCAAAATAGGAACCTTCAAGTTTCGGACTTCTTCCTTGCCAAAGGTCTGTGTCTTGCGACGGGAGGCGGGGAACACGTTTCGCGCTGCTTCTAAGCTCTGCAGACCGACAATAATGGTGATGATGATACATCGCAGCTATTTCTTTGTATTCTTTGGTTCAAAGCCCCTTTATGATTCAAAAGTAGCGCAGGGTGCGTCGATGCAGGAGACACGTGCAACGTGCAGCCCTTGGCGGCACAGCGCAGCACTGAGCTAGATTTCAGTCGCCATGTTCTTCCCAGAAATGGCGCGCGTAACGTGTTTTGAGCATTTCCACAACAATGAATGGCGCCACTTTTCCCAGGGTAGAGGGTTTTACTTTTGTTTGGTTGCGAGTTCCACCAACCGCTCCACAGTCTCCACTGGCGGATGCAATGGACTGAAAAACGCTGCCAGCGTGCGAAGAATCTCTAAGGTTATGCTCCGTGTGAGGCATTGTGTCGCACCTACCAGGGGGCGCTAGTGCTCTTTTACCGAGCGCAGCCAAACCTTGCTCGCACACGACAACCAGCCTGTTCCAGCCGTTCCCATTTTTTTCTTCCGTTTTCATTTCAGCGGGTATTAGCGGCGAGATGTTTTGGGTGGGGCCCTCCTATGGTTCCCTCACGTGACGTCAATACCTCGCAAAGAACAAACTTGATGGTGTTTGTAACTTGCATGGTGCAAACATGAAATCACTTCGCTCTTAAAGCAGCATTGCCAACACCGTCAGAATTGAAGTTCTCGTATTCCTCTAATTTCTGTCGATAATGAATCCTTTGATGACGTCATGGTCAGCATTCGGCCAATCGTGGCAAGCCGACCACAGCGACGCTTTCGATCGCGCACGTCGCCAATAGCAGGGCGGCAGGGCAGCAGGGCGCAGCACGAGAAGCACAAGGTCATCGGGATTTCGACACCAGCGCCACACGCGACTTTCAGCACTTTAGGGCTTCACGCGGCCGAGGAGGCACCGCCGCTGCTTTTTCAGTCAAGAAAGTAGGGCGAGGGAAAGTAGGCCGGGAAGGAGGAAGCAGACGGAACGCTAAAAAAAGGAGGAGGTTTCTCCCTCTCCTCTCTAGCGTCCCCTCTGTTTCCTCCAACCCGGCCTTCTTTCCGTCGCCCTACCTTCCTGAGTTGCAATGGACTATAGTTCTAGTTCACAATATCGGGAGCTTGGAGTCATGGCATCGGGTGCTCAAGACAGCACGACCACGTGATATCTTATTTCGCTTTTGAGTTGAGGATCACACGCTTCGTGTTCATGCAATGGCGACCCCCAATGTTGCTTGATACTATTTTGAAAACAGTCTACTATAGCGTAGAAATATGTGATCTTATTATATTTTAAAAATTCAAGCCGCGGTCACACTGATCATACATCATACAAAAGAGACGGTGTTCGCTGCATATATGATGACAAAATTATCTGCAACGGTCACACCTGAAGCATGCTTGAAGTTTGCTTGTTTCATAAATATATGTATGCTTCGGAGATACCTGCAGAACGTTTTTGCATGACCAGTGTGACAGGACCGCTATACAAGGCTCCGTCTTGCATAATATGAAGACAATGTTTGTGGACAGGCTTAAGATTGTGTCTGCAGACTGTTTCGTTTTATTTATTAGCAGCGTAAACGCGGCTTAACTCTTTCATTCCTGACTAGAGCAAGGTGATTTTGATTTCTTTACCAAACAGCTATCCGGGAGACGACTTTCGGAGCGGTTATACCATGACCGTAGGCACTTGGCCGCCATATCCTTGGAGAAATCTGACGGATTCTATAAAATGGTACGCCGATAAGAGAATGAATGCATCTAGCGTTTAAAACATTAAATAATTAATTAATTTGGTCGCTTTCTGTTTTGCCTTTACCCATTAGAGTGGACTGGTGAACGCAACGCACTCTATCCAGCCGCTGGTTGCGATGGCTCGGTCGCGAGGCGGCTCAATGCCTCACGCCGTACGTGCCATTCAAAAGCCACGCATCGCCTCAAGGTCCAATGGCATCCCAAACTGTGAGAAGTTAATATTGATCTATTGATTGCAAACACGATAACTATGACGATGGATACATATCTGCGAGGGGGATGTTGATAATCCCGATAAGGGCAAAAATACGAAGAACAGGACCGGCTTGTTCGAAATCAAATTAGTCCATTTTAGCTAACGCTGTCTCAAGTGCGCTGCGTCTGCTTTCGGTGAGGACTCGGATCCAATCATAGGTTTCGTGCCCGGGCAATGGCGGCTCCCAATGTAGCTTGATGGGGTTTTGAATATCGTCTATGGTTCCCAGCAAGCCCTCATAGGTTCGTCTGAATTGAGAGGGCTAACGCCCGGGTGAATTTAACGTGACGTCGTTATGGGTCACGTGGTTACGTGGTCACGTAGCTGCTATCAATGAATGAATGAATCAATTGAGCAATACTTTATTTTATGTCACAAGAAAGATGGCGGCTAGGGAAAAAAGCTGCATCAAGTGTAGCCTGACGGGGCCCCAGCTCCAAGATGGCAGCTTGTATTGGATATATATATATACATAGAGAGAGAGAGAGACAAAAGTAAGGTGCGCGGACACAGCAGCCGTAGGATGATAAAAATAAAGTTATAATTTAATGGCAAAAAAGTCACGCAAGAAGAAAGGGTGAAGTGCCGAAAAATAGTTGTATTAGTTTACAAGAATAATGAAAGCTAGGCACAAGAACGCTAGTTACGCGGGAAAAAAACCTGAAAAAGGACGGAACAAAAGTCAAAGCTTTTTTTTTTCCCCGCGTAACTAGCGTTCTTGTGCCTAGCCCTCATTATTCTTGTAAACGAATACAACTATTTTTCGGCACTTCACCCTTTATTCTTTCGTGACTTTTTTGGCCATTAAATCAGAGTTTATTTTTATCATCCTACAGCTGCTGTGTCCGTATATATATATATGTATATATATATATATATATATATATATATATATATATATATATATATATATATATATATATATATATATATATATATATATATATATATATATATATATATCTGTGTGTGTGTGTGTGGAGAGACAGTTCAACTTGGTTGCACTGTCTCTCTACAGGGCGCGGTACCGCCGGGGTCGAGATAGCAAACCGAAACTTAAAAAACCGTCGAATTTGTGTGGTTTTTCAGAAAACCGTAAAATGCTTCGTGTGCATTCTATCGTTCTGAAAATTTGTTGATTTAGTGTTTCTCGATGATGCTGAGCAATATTCTAATTGAAACCATGCCCTTAAACACAATGATAAAAAAAGCTAATTACGCATAAATATATAACAACTTAATTATCCCGGACTTTAATAATTTTCCTAAATGGGCCCCTGGCCCAAGACCAAAACGCCACAAGCTTTTTTTCGTTGCGATGAGTAGTTTTCGCAGGAGCGATTTAGCCTGCGTGCTCTGAAACACCCTGTATATATACAGATGCGTACTTTTAGCTAAAAGTACAAAACAAAACAAAAATGCACTACAGATCACGGGACAACTTGACATGTGCCTGGCCACTCCAGCTCCGGTGGTGTCGCGGCGTCACGTTGTGGTGCCACGTTACGTAGTAAGAAACTAAATGCGAGGTCTCAACACAGTAGTTTGTGTGAAGAAAGGTCATAACTGCAAAACATTTCTTAAGTCTAGGAGGGAAAGAATGAGAGTTTTGATTTGATTATCGCGAAGTTATTTGAAAGAGCTTTGTTGTCACATACGTACTGCTTTTTTTTAAACTTTTCTTGACTTCAATATAGACGAAATACTCCATCATATTTAACCTTGCCCTTTTTTCAAGTAGATGAAGATCCCGAATGGTTCGAGAAACTGGAGATGAATAGTGGTAAGACAAATTACAGTTACGTTTAGAATAGTAGTTGCCATGTGGTTTAGTTGTACCAATCTTTGTATTACGTCTCCCTTATGTAATGCCCGAAAGTGCCTTTAGGTTTAAAATAAGTAAATAAATATATAAACATGAACTGGGAGTAGTAAAACATTCAAGGCGTAACAGTGTTATGGTACCAGGGGGGATGTTTGTTTTGAAGGGGTTGCCAAACTGTTGTTTCTTGAAAAATTGAAGAAAGAAAGCGAAAGAGAAAGAAAGGTAAAGGTCGAAAGCATTCAGAGGACAAGAAAGAGTAGGCGCATGAAAGAATTGGGATGAGTCGTACTGGGAGGGACAAAACACTTCTGCAGTCTATCAGCGAGGTCGTTTGACTCGAGAGTTGAGGAACTCCAGTATAGTTCTGAATTTTCCGGTGTCGGCGAAATGAATCAAGTAGAAATGATGATGGTCTTTTCCGAAGGATTTCCGATTCCGATCGCGGAAAGCTTTGCGAGCAGGAGCTGACGGGCGTCCGAGTACTCCGTGCAGTGTAGCTGGACGTGCGTCCGAGTACTCGGTGCAGTGTAGCTGGACGTGGGTGCAGGTATTACGGTGAGAGCATTTGAGGCAGTCAGGGTTGTCAACAACGCATATCTTCGAGCGAAAGGCTCGTGTGAATGTTCTACTACATCAAATTGACACAAAAAACCTAGCTTTTCCTTTTTTTCGCCCTAGATCTTTAGTTAGGCATGGCTGGTGTGCCGCGAAAGTGGTGGTCCCTATACGTCCCATCAGCGGCCTAGACCGTTCAGGTTCATTGGGATTGGGATTGAACTTTGTAAACTATGTGCGAGTCTAGCCAACTAATCCGCCTTTATGTTGTCAAATATTCCCACAAAGGGCGCCTACTAAAACTCTACTTTCAATCACAGGCTCCAAAGGTGTGTTAGTTATATATGGCGTTGATGAGAGTCTCGTCGTGAGATCCATGGTATAGAAAGTCGTTGCGCCGTTTCAGTGTTCGTGATTATGAGCAGTTCGTGGGGCGTTCGAGTTAAAATGAAGTTGAGGGCTTTACACTTAGCAGTAAGCTTAGCAGTGGTTGAACTGACTTGCTCTTGAAACCGTCCGCTCCAGCTTATGTCATCTGCTGGAATCGTGAAGGCGATTGCTGACCTGCAGGTGCCACGATGTACAGACCGAATCGTGTTAATGCGAAGCGTCTCCCGATACTTAAGTGAGATAACTTCCTGTTTGGTGTTAGGAGGTGTTGGCTCGACCTCGCTCGTGCTCCATTTGTTTATTGTTTCTTTTATATTATTATTGTAATGTTAGCCGGCTCCTCCTTCTTACAGCTTCGTCGGCAGTTAATAACGAAATAAGGGAAAGAAGAGATTGGACAAATATTTCTATGACCATGCAGTCGAGTCCATGCTTTTCAGTACACTGTTCAAAATAATTTATATGAACTACGGAGCGTCTTCTGATAAAGAAAGTAAAATGTAACCCAGCTTAATTCGGTTTTCTTTCGCTTTTAGAATGGATGTTTCAGCATCACCACTGGCCCAAGGACACACTTTCGAGTGAGTAGGCAATTGTTGTGTTTGTGAGCAACAGAAGTTATGTCCCTTCGCGAGATTTCACATCAACATCCCAGGAACGAAATACATAGAAAAACTAGTGAAATTATTGTCAACTAACTTGATATGGTTGACAATGGTTATCTGTTACACAGCCTTCATATGTCATCTAGAGTGTCTAAGTTTATAGACCCCTTTTAAAAAGCCAGTCTTTCCTCTCAGTTCAGAGTCAAACCTGAAGTTCTAATGGCAGCATTACGCAGCATCCTGAACCAGCACAGGCAAACATATCACAAAGCATAAAGCCTAAAACTGGGAAGTTGGCCTTCGTACATCGCCTTCGCTTCTGAAAGTCGAGGGTGCTCGATTTAGGCAATCTTGTCCATGTAGATCTATCGCTCTACAATCGATAAATTGCCCGAGCTCCAAGGAGAATGCTGGGAATGTCGGTTTCACGCTCCCACGCGCTCGCCATTCCCGCATAAAATATTTGAAGTAAATAAAATGACGAACGCCTATGCAAGTTTGTTTTAGGTTTTTGCTTTAGAACAGTTACTGCTGCAGACGCCAGCACGTGCAGCGCGTGCACCTGCGTTTCCGGCATTTTCTTTCTTGTTTGGGTAATTTAGCAAGAGGTCTATGGGCAACGGCGCGACCAGAAACGTCGCTGAGGTCGGCATTTGTGCTTGACGAAAAGTTCAATATAGGAAGTATTCACAGGTCGTCAGTAAAGTCTCTGGACCCTAAGAAAACAGCGCCAAACTCCCCGCATGGTCGCCATACGGGGAGCTTCACTCACTTTCGAGTTCATAAGCCTTGAAAACTCGCGAGTTTGAGGTTGAGTGAGAAGCGTGAGTTCGGTGAGTTCATGAGTTTGGTGAGCTCACGAGTTCAGTGAGTTCAAGAGTTCGGCGAGGGGCGTGAGTTTGTGAGCTCATGAGTTCGGTGAGGGGCGTGAGTTCATTTGTTCGGTGAGTTCATGAGTTCAGAGAGTTCATGAGTTCAGCGAGTGGCGTGAGTTTATAAGGTCGGTGAGTGCGTCAGTTTGGTGAGGGTCGTGAGTATTTGAGTTCGGTAAGGGTCGTGAGATCACGAGTTGGATGAGGAGCGTGAGTTCATAAGGTTGGTGAGTTCATGAGTTTGGCGAGGCATATGGTCCGTTGGTGGCCACGGGTTGGCTGAGGGTTTCGGGGGTGACGTCGAGGAAGGGCGGGTCAGGTGACTTACCCGTACATTTCCGGGGAAGTTCAGTCGAAGCTCGGTTCGCAATGGCGCTGTTAGCTCGTACGGCTGGTTATCTACAAGTGATCGAAAAGGATGAAAGGTGCCTATTGATATATTTGCGCTCTTCAGTTGCTAATCGCTTTGCGGCGGCTTGGCGTGGTCTCTTGCCGCTGGTCGCTGCTTCGTGGCGCGATCACGAGAAAGAATGCAGGACTCTCCCGCTCGCCTGGGCCGCTCCCGTGTAGACCGTGAGGCACCGATATACGCGCGGCGTTTTGTTTTTTCGTGAAGGAGGCGAACGGGCGCTACGCCGGTACGCCTGAAGGCTGACGTTGCTAGTTGGAGTGCGCTCGTCTTATGCATGGTCGGTAATCCTGAAGCTAGTATTAAAATGAGTACCGGCTGGGAACTGTAAAGATTCGCCTGTATACTTGTTTGTTCAAGTTGTAGCCTGCAGTTCTGTAAACAAAAAGGACGCGTACAAGCCTTTGTGCTCGAGTAGGCCCGATACACCCGGACTTGTTCGACAGTGGTTTAAATGATGCTACCTTCATTTAGTAGCATACAATGTTAATTAGATTTTTGATTGTGATAGAACAAAAGTATACGACTATTTTCTAGATTACATTCAAAGAGATATGAAATATCCTTTGCTTTCGCTTTATATTAAAAATAACAAATTGGCGTTCTTAACCTGCTATATGACATCCCTTTAGTCGCTCAAAAGGGAGCCATTGAGCAGAGTCGGAATACTGGCTGCACCCGAAAACTTTCGCGCGCCGTAGAAATGGTTTTCTTACTAGCTCCAATAGTATATATATATATTAGTTATGATTCCTATATATTATTATTTATCAACCGGCACAGGTCGCGCCGATGCACGTCTCAGTCGTTTTTCAGGAGACTATTTTTCTTTTTGGCAACATAATTTATATTTATACGAATAAATAACAGGAAGAGGGGTAAGGTTCAAACCAGACTAATTAAACAAATCTTTGATATATGTGCATGCGTGCGCGAAAGCACTCTTCCCGTTTGAAAAATTTAAGTGCCACAATTATTTGTATCTAAGAAAACAAATCTCGAAGAAATGTAGCCCGTTTTATTACTTTGCACGACCGTGCTCGTCAACGTCCTGAAGTATAGCGTGGATATCCGAATTAGGTTATGAGTAGTTAGATGTGAAGTAATTTAAACATCGAAGGTAAAAGAACTTGCGCTTACACCGGGCCGCTCATTTGTTCAAATCAGAGAATAAAAATTAAAAAAATTGCCATCCATCAAAAACTAATAAATGATTTTAATATAAAATACAACTTTCTACAAGTTGCGTGTAAATATTTGTATTTAACATATTCACAATTTTGAACACGAGCACGTATTGTCTGAGCAACACGAATACCCAAGGCATCTGACAGAGATGACTACTTTATTTTAGGATCCGTAAAGTGTAGCATTTTATGAGGCACAGAGTCGGTAGATCGGAACTATCCAGTTTTAATTTGTATGTGCGGTGCGACGGAAAACGAGAGGTATGTGTCAAAAAATTAATGAACAGTAATATAATACGCACAAAATTCTTCAATCATTCCTTCTTCCAGAATAAAAATATACACCAGGCAGTTATTTTAGACGAAATAATTTGTTTGAACGAAGATAAATAGAAAGACAGACGTTTCCGAAATAACGTTACTCGACGACGAATTGCCGAGCAAGCCGTCCTACCATTCACGAGAAGTTGGCAATAATAATATTTCACACCTGAGTAGACAGCGATGCAGGCGCTCACTCGATGCTTGCACGAAGTTGTCGCGAATGCTTGAAACAAACTGTGCACACCGTGAAGAACTCTTCTTTACAAAACTCGCGATGATGCGCCCTTGTATTCCAACAAAGAGCACCTTCCTCAAGCGCTCGGTCAGCGCGCTTGAGGGGCGAGAAAGGAGTCGGATCGAAAAAAAAAGACAAAACATTTCTTCATTTGGTGACGTGACGACTGGTGCCTTAGCGGCGGAAGACGGCAGCGACTGTGGCGGAGTTGTAAAATGCCGCGCAACCCGCGCTCAACACGAGCGCCAGCGCTGCGACTACGGTGAGTGCGAGAACTACGCCTGACTGAGTGAAGTCGGTGAGTGAGTGAGTTCATGAGTGCGATGAGGGGCGTGAGTTCTTGAGTTCAGTGTCTTCACGAGTTTGGTGAGTTCATGAGTTCGGTGAATTCATGGGTTCGGTGAGAGGCGTGAGTTTGTGAGTTCGTTGAGGGCCATGAGTTTGGTGAGGGGCGTGAGTTCGTAAGTTCGGTGAGTTCATTAGTTCGTGAGTCAGGACTTGAATGTGAGTGCGGCCGTGAGGGTGAGACTGAGTGAGTTTTAGCATTTTTATTTTGAGCTAGATAGCTGTGAGTTCAGCCCAAAATGCCGACCTCTGACGTAACGTAATAAGACGTAAGAAAACGGTGCTTTGTGAACCAGCCTTTACGTTACGAAAACTTACACAACCAGTCACCGGAACATATCTCCTTTATGTTAAGCGTGGCTAACAGCATTGGCGTGCACAGCAAAGGGGAGGTGGGGCGAGGGGGGGGGGGGGGGGGAGGAGCAAGCGTGGTATGCCCCCCAACCCCCCTGAAGACTCCGGAGGGACGCAAATTTAGTACGGTACTATTTTTTGTTGTGCAACACAAATCTCTCTGATCTCGTCACCAATAACATTTTTATTTGGTTTAATGTTGCTTTCATCGACGGAAATAAGAATGTCTGAATGTCAACTTTGACGATGTTGGTTTAAGAATGCGATGACCCCAGGGTTCTATCGTGCTTTTTATAACACTATCAAGCGTGTAGTTCGCAACTTTTGATAAATAGCCATAATTACAACTCATGAGGTCACGACGAGGCAAAGTCAACGTTACTAGATTACCTCAGAAGCCGAACTCCCGCGGAGGGGGCTTCCCCCCTCAGTCACTTCAGTCCGCTTCCCGCAGAGGCTTCCCGTTGTTTGAAGCGCCATCTAGATTTTAGTTTTAAAACTGTGTGTTCCATAGAGCAGAGCCATATATTGGGAGAGTTTGGCCAGCTTGTGATCTCGTCGCCGTAACGCCCCCTCCCGAGTGAGCCAATCAGCCCGCGGCACAAAGTAAGAGGCGTGAGCTCATGCGCGTGAACTTCCGGCTACTCCTAGCTAAGCGGAGAGGGCTTCCATTCGCAATCATTCGCCCGGTAAAATGGCATCGGCATCCAAATTTTGATAATTTCCTTTTATATCGCTGGCTCTGACAAGAAAATGATCAAATGTTATTCCTTGGTGGGTTTTTAAAGCTACCAAATGAACTTCTCTTGACGTTCGACCGCAAACTTTTATTCAGGCGAAAAAGACGTCAGCCCTTAGCAGACGCCGCGTAGCCTCAATAGTGCACCGAAAGCGTGTTGCGCTTCCTCTCAAGCTTCTTTGGTGCTCTCCTCCCTCTCCTTCACTTTTCTTCTCTCCAGCGCCTTTGTCGCCACACCCACTGGTCCGGCTCTCCGTGTTTTCGCCATTGCGTTGCGTGGCGTGCGCTCGTTGTTAACGTTGTAGAGACGCTTCTAGCTTTATTTGTGCGACGTATTTCCTGACAACGTATGTCGTATACTATGCCCGACTATTTAAGCTCACTACCCGAGCCTGAACGGCAGCGGTATCGAAACAAACTGTGCGTGAACGGCGTTGCCTACGAGGATCCGTACGCCGTAAACAAGGCCTGCTGGACTTCCGACGTGAAGTTTGTGGGATATTGCTAGCTACCAACAAAGGTACCGATAGAGTAACCAAAGGGTTGTCTCAACAGCGGCGATATCTCAAAGGAAACGTCAAACCTAGTAGCGCGGTCCCTACATCTCCACGGCAATATGGACGACGTGTAGGGCTACATTACCGCGGGTCGGTTCGATAAATTACCTCCGTCGGTGCCAACGATCGTCTACCTTGTCTCACTCTCTCGAATATAGCGAAAGATAAGACACACGTACCAGAGTAAGGACAGAGTTCAAAAGCATTTATTAGAACACTCTTAAAGTGAACTACTATGTCCCCATCCAAAATGCCCCCCCGCGCCGGCAAGGTAAGAAAAAGGTCCTTACCTGGCCAGACGCGGGGTTCCGGAGAGCCAAGACCGGGGAAGCATCGGAGAAGTCGCCAACACACGTCCTATCTCTGTCGCGGTCACCCGGACGAGTTCTGACCCGCGGCCGTTATCACAGCCATCGAGGAAGGGAGACCACAGGAATCCCCACAAGTTGCTGCCATCGAAGTCGACGGCTCACGTCGTCGTTTATTTAGTTTTTTCGCCAAGCCAGTTCACGGCCGGCACGGTGCAGGCGTACAAGTCTCTCGAGGCCTACGATTGCTTCGAGTCGGTTTCCGCACTGCCGGCGGTCAGCAGACTATAGGTCAGCGGAAGTGTATTTAATAATTGATTAAATACACAGCGTCTTGAAGTCAAGGTATGATAATTTTCCTACCCTCATGACCACAAGGCATGACAAGCGGTGACGCTTTGTCCGTTCTGCAGTCTTGGCGGTACTTACGTTACTCGTTAATACTTTCCAAGTTTTAGAAAAATTACACTTAAATTTTTTTCGTGTTTTTAGGCATCACGCTATGTTTTTCATTGCGTTTTTTCTCGTGAGTATTTAGGTGAAACCGTAAAAAGAGATAAAGTAATTATGTTCATTTTCTGCATGAACATAATGTTTCTTGATATATGAGCTTATGCGTGCCTGTATCGTCAAAACCGTAAAACGTGTTAAATCATAAATCAAAAAAAGTAACGCAGAAACAACGTGCGTTACTTTTTATCGGTAGCGGTAACGCCTTCCTTTTATTTTTAGGCGACGTAGCTCAGTAACGCGTACCTTCTATTTGCAAGTATACGAGTAATGATTTTCGTTACTTTGTTTCGGTGACGCCTAGAATACTGCCGTTCTGTCGCCGATCCCCTTCTGCTTATAGTCGGTTGCAAGCTAAGAAAAAACCGGAAATGCCTCTCAGAGGAAAATGTAATCCTACGCCGAGAAACGCCAGCCAATCGTTTTCATGACGTCACGACTCCGTGGACCAATCGCGATCCTTTTGAAAAAAAAAAAAGAAAAAAAAAAGCTCAACATGGCTGCTGGCCTTAGCAACGCGACGCTAGTTTCTCGTGACAATTATTCTGCTTTCTTGCGCCGTGTTTTACGTGCCCGAGGTTACGCCACGAAATCTTAATGGTATCGGCTTGCGTTTGCAGCGGTTTTTGCGCGACAACGTGAGAATCTAGCGACGCTATTGCCAACGAAAATTTTGAAGCGGGCGCGACGCTTAGCACTGCTGAGAGGTGAGAAGCTACGTTGGACGTCGTCTGTTTCGTTGGATTTCTGTCGCCTCTGCCCCACATTGCTACTCAACAACCAGGCTGTTTCGTCCAAGAGGAATCAGGGGAATCGCTTTCCTATGTCACCTCAGTGGGATCCATGACGGAAGACAAAGAGAGTGGGGCGCGGTGGTGGTGTCGATGACGTGGGAGTGTGCCGATTTGTCAAAACCCGAAAAGTATAATTATTCTTGTTTTCTATTCATCCAACAAAATAAAGGCACACATTTCGTGCGCAAAGCCCACAAGACTAAGTAAATCACTAAATATTTATTATTTGCAGGAACTATAAGTTCCTGCAAATAATCGAAGGCGCTGGAAGACGGTATGTTAGACAGTATCTTGGACAGAAAATGAATTGGGAAGACGGTACATTGGACATGACTTTCTTTCTTTACTAAACAGCTATTTCGTTGAGAAAAACGTATTCTAACTTATTTAAATGTCCTGAATGAATTAAATAAATATTGTAGTAGTTTAAGACACGTTTCCTGGAGGAAGAAAAAGCAGCGTTGCTAGCGAACTACTTTCTCGACGGCGGAGGCACTTCAGATGGGCGCAATGCGCTTGTGGGTGGAGCTAAAAGATTGTTCTCAGGTTGCATCCGACTATAGACCATTCCATTTAGCGCTCTCTGGGCGGCACCATTTTGTTGGACCGCAGCTCCCTCTCCACACATCCGGGAAGTTCAGCGGGTTTGGCGGGGTAAAGCGAGAGAGAGGACACGCCGCCGACTCCGCTAGCAGACGACAAACCGGGAGGTTGCCGTTCTCCATCTTTGGGCTGTATCGGCGGGCTCTGCCGAACACCGAACTCTCGCTCGTGGCTGCCGTTGTGAAGTGGTTCGCGTTCTTAGAATAGTTGTGGCTACTCCAAAATCAGCCTATAGCTCACTGTTGTTCTATTTTGCTAAATGATAAACTAGCATATCTTTTTCAGTTACTTAAATAGCAGTTGAGTCAGCCGGCAGTACTAACCTCAACTACTGCGTGTATTGCGGCAGGAGAGCACGTTTTTATTTATTATTTCAGACTTCCACTCATGGTCGCTAAAGGCCTACACGAGTACGAACTTTTGTACAGTAAAAAAGGTACAGCAACCGGATTTTCTTTTCGCCAAAAACACCGGCCAATCTGACACAGTTTTCCCTATTTTGTTTTTTATTTGCACGCAGGTAACAGTGCAATTGGACCCTGTGAGTCTTTTTATCTAGCATAGAATTACACGATAACTGGCATAGCAAAATCTGCGCATCTGCGCTTGAAAGTCCCAAAATGACGCGATTTTAAACAGAGTTTGCACGCCAGCCGGACGCTAGCTACAGCCCACTCGGCGGAGCGAACGGCTTGCGGGGGAGAGGGGGAGTGCATTTTTTTCTCTTTTACCCTCTCTGCTATGACCCTAATGGAACGGTCTATAAGTGCTTCGCTTTCCCTCAATCGAAGGCGCTGGAAGACGGTATGTTAGACAGTATCTTGGACAGAAAATGAATTGGGAAGACGGTACATTGGACATGACTTTCTTTCTTTACTAAACAGCTATTTCGTTGACAAAAACATATTCTAACTTATCTAAATGTCCTGAATGAATTAAATAAATATTGTAGTAGTTTAAGACACGTTTCCTGGAGGAAGAAAAAGCAGCGTTGCTAGCGAACCACTTTCTCGACGGCGGAGGCACTTCAGATGGGCGCAATGCGCTTGTGGGTGGAGCTAAAAGATTGTTCTCAGGTTGCATCCGACTATAGACCATTCCATTTAGCGCTCTCTGGGCGGCACCATTTTGTTGGACCGCAGCTCCCTCTCCACACATCCGGGAAGTTCAGCGGGTTCGGCGGGGTAAAACGAGAGAGGGCACGCGCCCGACTCCGCTAGCAGACGACAAACCGGGAGGTTGCCGTTTTCTATCTTTGGGCTGTATCGGCGGGCTCTACCGAACTACACTGTAACCGAACATCGAACTCTCGCTCGTGGCTGCCGTTCTACTTTGCTAAATGATCAACTAGCATATCTTTTTTCCGTTACTTAAATAGCGGTTGAGTCAGCCGGCAGCACTACCCTCAACTACTGCGTGTATTGCGGCAGAAGAGCACGTTTTCTTTATTATTTCAGACTTCCACTCATGATCGCTAAAGGCCTACACAAGTACGAACTTTGTATAGTTAAGAAGGTACAGCAACCGGATTTCCTTTTCGCCAAAGAGACCGGCCAATCTGACACAGTTTTCCCTATTTTTTTTTTATTTGCACGCAGGTAACTGCGCAATTGGGCCCTGTGGGTCTTTTTATCTAGCATAATATTACACGACAACTGGCATACCAAAGTCTGCGCATCTGCGCTTGAAAGTTCCAAAATGACGCGATTTTAAACAGAGTTTGCACGCCAGCCGGACGCTAGCTACAGCCCACTCGGCAGAGCGGACGACACTCGGGGTGAGAGGAGGAGCGCATTTTTTTTATCTTTTACCCTGTCTGCTGTGACCCTAATGGAACGGTCTAGAGTAGCACGGGCGTAGCGAGCCTCAGACGAGTGCTTGGTCGGTGCTTTGTGCGTGAGCACCGTGGGAACAAAATCCGGGTGGTCTCGATCAGGTGACGGTTTCCATGCGCTTAAAGGGGTCATGAAACGAATTTCCTACTCCTTCCTCCTTAGCTTTAATCCTCAACTCAAATGCGAATTGTGAAATCACGTGGTCGTGACATTCCTTCGGCACCGGTGCGATGACTCCTAGCTTCCACCGTGCTTTTTATGCACACCATAGAACTTGTCATTCCCCAGTGACAATAAGTTCCGTCAGGGCACTCATTGGCCACGAACGCGAATCCAAATATACGTCGACGGATTGATTGTTGACGAGCGGATACGTCCGAGTGACGCAGTTCTCGTGTCCAATGCGTGAGCTGGGCTCTGCTGACGTCAGTTTGGCGCCGGTGACGCGCTTTTGGAACCGCGGATGTATCATAGTGAAAAGGCGGAGAGCTTTCGAAGGCAAGAAGGTACAAAATAGTCCGCTCTATTTTCAAATGCTCGTACCGAAAAGCTGGCTTCTGACTTTCTAGCCTCTTTCTTTTGGCCAACTAAACGATATGCGATTAGTAAAGTCCCAATTTCAAATCATTCATCCCAACCCAAAATTCGTTTCATGGCCCCTTTAAACAGGCCTCGGGACGGAGATTGAAATGGAAACCGCACTTGCCTTCAAGAAAATTCTTGCCGCACAAACGGTCCTTCGCGCAAGGCGGCCATTCTTTTCGATCCACAGATATTATCCACCTTCTATGCCTTTCAAAGTCTGCCGGGAACTTGCGGATACTCACTCCGTTAGTTTCTTGTACATTTCGGTGCAATTAAGGGCAACACAGCTTCCCGGCATGCTGAAATGCTATGACGCCCATGCGAAACATGCGCCCTTTTGCCCACACAACCCTGCTCAGGCGCGATCTTAGAGCCGCCGCAGATCCGTGACGGCAAGCCCGCATGTCGGTCTATAGACCTTTTCTGCAAGTGCGCCGCCATCTTGAATTGACGTCACTTCCAGTATGGGCGAAAACATTGTTTTGCCTTTGCCACGCCAATGGAAGGCATTAAGGATATAAGCGTAACTGTCACACTTTCTCGTTTTGCCTCCCCTTTATTTTTTTACTATTTGCAGGTTGAAATGTCGGATTATTTTTTCGTCGCCCATACCGGATACGCCTATTAGGTGGTTGAGGACGAGAGTACACAGAAAAGGTCTATATTTTCATCAGTTTCGATAGTGTAAAAAAAAGTGAAAGCCGTTTACAACTCCCTGTAACGCCGAATTGGAGCGCAGCTCTTGAGGAGGAGGAGGGAAGGGTACTGAGGGGAGGGTATACCCCTCCTCCCTCCTCCTTCCTCGTGATCCTGCCTGCTACTCCTCCTCTCCTCATCCGCCTCCTCCACCCCCTCCTTCTCCTTCACCTCCTCCTCATCCTCCAACCTCCTACTCTCGCCTCTTCCTCCTCCTCTCTCCTCCCCCTCTTCCTCCACCACTTCCACCTACTGCTGGGGGGTCACGTGACCTGGGGCGGTTACGTGACCTGGGGATGTCGCTGACCTGGGGGGTCACATGACCTGAAGGGGTCACGTGACCTGAAGGGGTCAAGTGACCTGGGGTGGTCACGTGACCTGGGGGGGTCACGTGACTTTACGGTTACGCCCACGGCGACGGCGACGCCGCTCAAGCCAGAAACGGGCGCCTAAAGCCTAGTTCACATGCAGCGGTTTTGGCCCTAGAGCGGCGCGATTTCTGCCGCCGCGGCGCACTGGCCAGCACCAGCGGTTGAGCGGCACGAGCACCGCGACGGCAGAAATCGCGCCGCTCTAGGGCCAAAATCGCTGCATGTGAAACACGCTTTAGAGCTGCGCTCTAAAAACTACCACACTGCACACGGCGTTTAAAGTTGAGTAAACCTATTGATAAAATTAACATTTCATTGTTATGAGCTGTCTGGGGCGTGCGGAAGCCGAACATTCCAACGACTTACATGATAGTCTCAGATGAGTAGCGGATAGAAGCTTACAAGTCTCGTCATGGTGACAGCGAACTAACGTTCAGATGATGAGGCTCCGCATCTGTTTTCGTCAACGTTACTGAAACAACTCAGTTGGGAAACCGCCATAGAGCCTGCTTTAAAAAAGGGGCTTCGATCCGTACTCGACAACCGAACAAATGGCGATCGCAACGCCGCCTTTTCTCCCGCAGCGGCCACTAACCTGTCTACCCGTATCGGTACAGGTCGTGTCGCGTAAGGGCCGGTGGCGCCATCTTGCAGTGTTAAATCTTGCAGTCGTTAAATTTTGTTTGGTCTCGGTGGACACGAGCGGTCAGTGTTTCAAGGGTGGGTTTCCCAACTGGGTGTTTTAGTAACGTTGGTTTGTTTGAAAATGTCTTTAATAATAATCAGATGAAAGAAACATCAGGGCCAGGTCAGCTGGGCTTAAGCCGTCGGTGCTGTCCTGGGGTGGGGGATATGGGGATTGAATGAAGTGAGTCAGGTGAGCCTCCTTAATGAACCGACGGAGGGTGTTAAACAGTTCTTTTCGATGCTTGGGTGAGCCGGATGGTCTGGTCCATTCCGCCAAGCTCTTGGGTCTTTGATCCTCGGGAATGGTCTGTAAAATTTCTTTTTTCTCAAAAACGTTTATGCAGTCCCTGAAAACGTGATTTTCTGAGGCCACGACCTTGCAGTGTCGGCAGAGACTTTCGTCCATGTCGTCTGCGAGGTCTGAGTTTTCTTCGTTGTACCTTAGTCGTTGCTTGTTCCAAGCATACATTGCAGTACGTTTAGGTACCATGGCGGTTCCCGTGCGTAGTCGCCTGATGCAGACCCTGTCCCATCGGGAGTAGGGCCCATCCGGCAAAGGCTGTGAGTCCTGTTTTCAAAGTGAATGGAGCCTCTCTCAGCGCTCTCTCCGCTCATCGCCCTTGAGGGCTGTAGGGTCTTGTCTTACCGAGGAGCACGTGAGGCCACCATAGCCGGGATCAAAGGAAGGAGAAGAGAGCATGACCCGCGCTGCGGCATGTGCTGCCTCGTTCCCAGGAATGTTTTGGTGGCCTGGAATCTACCTCACACTAAGCTTTAATTGTCGGTTCATGACGCGTGCTTTGATGGCCTTTACAGTCTTGTTGGAAGTGGATGGGTTGTTCGGGGGGGGGGGGGGGGGGGGTTTCGGGGCAACGGCGGCCATTTTGAAAGTGTCTATTGTCTTATTTTCGCCTATGAATCATGTGCATCGGTGGCGTATAATGGAGAGTTACAGCAAACCGGAGAACCGGTCCCGGTTTGGTACCCGGTAGCCGACCGGCGCCATTGCGCGTGCGCAGATCTGGAGATTAGAATCGGCTGGCTGCAAGTGCACCGACCAGGGCCATACCCAGAAAAAAATTTCGGGGGGGGGGGGGGGGGGGTCAGAACCCCCTAACCCCCCCCCCCCCCCCCCCCCCTGGTTACGGCCCTGGTTCCTGCATTCTTCGTATGCGGCCTTAGAGTCCGTGTAGACGAGGCATTCTTGTTGAGGGTCCGAGTTTTCAACTGCCATAAGAATAGCCTTGAGTTCGGCATCTCGAGAAGCAATGGACTCGTTTAGCTTTAAGAGGGTCAAGTCCCCCTTGCTGTTAACTGTCGCCAAAGCTACGACGTCTTGGGAGACGGCCGCATCCGAGTAATAAACAGACTTTCCCGATTCTACTTCGGCTTGTGCTTGTTTGAGATGGACCCTTGTCATAGTACATCTACTATTTTCTTGTTCTTTGCTCATATTTTCTTGTTCTTTGCTCATATTTTGAGGGACGGGCTTTGTCTCTGTAATGAAGGTGTCTTCCCATGGCGGGGATGCAGTTTCGTAGAGGTGGGTGGCGTATTGATATCCTAGCTTGTTAAGAATCTTTCTCCCCGCCGGTGTCTTCTGTAGTCTCAATACCTGGCTTAGTTTGTCCTCGGCCGCAATTTCGTTCAGCCTGTTGATATCGGCGATTTAAATCAAATCTTCAAGTTTGGTACACTTACCGCCGAATTCAGAAACCTCACTCAAACTACACTCAAACTGAAGGGCCCCTCCACTTCCTCGAGAAAGGCGCGAGGGCCGGCGCTGGCCAATCGCGAGGACGGATCCGCCGTCGCGATTAGCCAGCGCCGGCCCTCGCGCCTTCCTCGACGAAGTGGAGGGGCCCTTCAGTTTGAGTGTAGATTCGGCGGTTAGGGAGCCCAGTGATGAGCCTTCTGGCGTTGTTGTTCAAACGCACTAGTCCGTCCTTCCGAGCCCTAGAGAGGCGAAGGTAGTTCCCCCCGTACATTGCTTTTGACACCAGCAGGGCACGTACGTAAGCCTTCGGAGAGTATGTTCTTGTGCCCCCCATGATTTGCTTGTGACCTTGCTGATTGTTCCAATGGTGCTCTTCCATGTCCTTCTAATGTTTTCGTACCATTTGGTCGCTCGGCCGTCTTCTTGAATAATCACGCCAAGAATTTTGACTTCCGGGACCCTTTGAATGGTCGTTCCGTTTACCTCCAACCGCATTGAGCTGAATCGTTCTCTCCTCGTTTTGTTGGCTACTATTACATACTGTGTCTTTTCGGCAGATATTTCCGTATTAATGTTCTCCAGAAAGCAGGCTATTGCGTTCAAACCGCCGTTTAGGTAGTGTTGCTGCAGTAAGATGGTTGAGGCGACTGACCACAACGTAATATTGTCACGGGTGGTGACTAATAAACAAGAAATAAACAGGAATAAATAAACGTTTAATGTGGCGAACTTGTGCCAAAAATAAAGAAGGAGACAGAAGAAAGCAGAGCGTCGCGGGCGTCGAAGTCGGCGTGTCAGCAGAATCGAGCGCTAGGGCGAGACTGACTCGACAAGGTCGCGGGCGGCCTCTTATCTAGAGTGCGCCGCTATCTCGAAGATTCGGCGAAAGCGGTTCGAGCGTCGCGTGATCGGGGCGAGAATGAACACGCACTTTCTAGAAAACAAAAGCAGGGATAAATGATAGAAGTTACGTGCGGTACATGAATAAACGGGAACTTTCTGGAGGACCGTGACCGAGCGTTGCTTTCTCAGCCTTGCGCGCGGCATTACTCCCCCCTTTAAAAGTGCATCGCCCCGATGCAGTGTAAAACAAATCAAAATAAAAAAGAACGATAAACTAAAGAGTCTTTTGGAGCACAAAAGGTCCACAGTCCTATCGAGCGTAGTACGGCTTCAGGCGCACGACGTGGACGACCTGAGGTCGTGGTGGGCGGCGTGACGATGTTCGTGTTCCGTCGGGCATCACCTCGTAGTTCAGCTCGCCGAGGCGACGAAGTACCTTGTATGGTCCGAAGTACCGTTTCAGCAGTTTCTCACTGAGGCCGCGGCGACGGATGGGCGTCCATTCCCACACCCTATCTCCGGGCTGGAAGTGGACGTCCCTGCGACGAAGGTTGTAGCGGCCGGCGTCGACGCGTTGCTGGTCTTGAATCAGGAGTCGGGCGAGCTGGCGAACTTCTTTGGCGCGTTGAGCAACCGCCTGGGCGTCGTCGCTCTCGTTGTCAGATGGCTCATGGGGCAGCATGGCGTCCAGCATGGTCGTTACCTTCCGACCATGTACCAGCTGGAAAGGGGTGAATCCAGTGGTCTCTTGAACCGCCGTATTGTAGGCGAACGTGACGTAGGGCAGCACCTCGTCCCACGTCTTGTGCTCTACGTCGACGTACATAGAGATCATATCGGCGATTGTCTTGTTGAGTCGCTCGGTCAGTCCGTTGGTCTGCGGGTGGTATGCAGTGGTTCGACGATGGCCGGTGCCACTGAGACGAAGGATCTCTTGCGTCAGCTGGGCCATGAACGAAGATCCGCGATCTGTAATCAGAACCTCGGGAGCGCCGTGCCGGAGGACGATGGACTCGATGAAAAACTTGGCGACTTCCACAGCAGTCCCTGAAGGAAGAGCTTTCGTTTCGGCGTACCGCGTGAGATAATCTGTGGCGACGATGATCCAGCGGTTCCCCGACGTCGAAGGCGGAAAAGGATCAAGTAGATCCATTCCGATCTGCTGGAAGGGTGTAGTTGGAGGAGAAATGGGCTGCAGAAATCCGGCCGGCCTCGTCGGCGGTTTCTTGCGTCGCTGGCACTCGTGGCATGATCGTGTGTATAGGTGGACGGTTTTGGGGAGCTTCGGCCAGTAATACTTTTCACGAATACGGGCCAGTGTCCGGCTGTAACCAAGGTGTCCGGATGTCGGGTCGTCGTGGCAGGCTTGGAAGATCTCCTCTCGAAGGTCACTCGGGATTACCAGCAACCAAGGTGTGTTGTTGTTGCCGAAGTTCTCTTTGTAGAGTACACCTTGTCGGATGGCGAAGGTCGGCAGTACTCGTGAGAAGACACGTGGCACGGTACTCCTGCCCCCTTCCAGGTGCTCGATTAATGCGCGCAGCTCAGGATCGTCCCGTTGACGTCGTGCCATATCGTCGGTGTTCACTGCTCCTAGAAAGCACTCGTCGTCATTGTCGTCGCTGCAGCCGGAAGGGGTTTCGACGGGGGCTCTGGACAAGCAGTCGGCGTCGCTGTGCTTGCGGCCTGACTTATAGACCACTGCTATGTTGAACTCTTGTAGTCGAAGACTCCATCGAGCGAGGCGTCCTGACGGGTCCTTCAGCTTCGCAAGCCAGCAGAGCGAGTGGTGGTCCGTGACTACACGGAACGGGCTGCCGTACAAGTACGGACGAAACTTCGTTATTGCCCAGACGACCGCAAGGCATTCTTTCTCAGTTGTGGAGTAATTTTTCTCCGCCTTGGACAATGTCCGACTTGCGTAGGCGATGACTCGCTCGATGCCTTCTTGCACTTGGACTAGTACTGCGCCCAGTCCCGCGTTACTTGCGTCCGTGTGAATTTCTGTTTCCGCATCCTGGTCGAAATGTCCAAGCACAGGAGGAGTCTGGAGTCGTCGTTTCAGTTCGTCGAATGCCTGCTGTTGCTCCTCGGCCCATTCGAACTTCTTGGCGTCCTTCGTGAGATTCGTAAGTGGTGCGGAAATCCTTGCGAAATCCCGAACGAAGCGTCGATAATAGGCACAAAGTCCAAGGAATCTTCGCACGGCCTTCTTATCTGTCGGCGCTGGAAATGCCGCGACGGCGCGAGTCTTCTCGGGGTCCGGGCGGACGCCTTCGTTACTAACCACGTGGCCAAGGAACTTCAGTTCGTCATAGGCGAACCGGCACTTTGACGGCTTGAGTGTGAGTCCGGCGGTCTGAATGGCTTGAAGAACAGCTCGGAGTCGTCTCAAGTGCTCGTCGAAGTCAGCTGAAAATACTACGACGTCGTCAAGGTAGACGAGACAACTCTGCCACTTCAGCCCTGCCAGTACGGTGTCCATGACACGCTGGAAAGTTGCTGGCGCTGTGCATAGTCCGAAGGGCATCACCTTGAACTCGTACAGTCCATCCGGCGTGACGAAGGCTATCTTCTCTCGGTCCCGTTCGTCGACCTCGATTTGCCAGTAGCCGCTCTTCAGGTCCATCGATGAAAAGTATCGAGAGTGGCACAGCCGGTCTAGAGTGTCGTCGATGCGGGGGAGTGGGTAGACGTCTTTCTTCGTAACCGTGTTGAGCTGCCGGTAGTCCACGCAGAACCGAAGAGTTCCGTCCTTCTTCTTAACCAGCACGACTGGAGAGGCCCATGGACTGCTTGAAGGTTGGATTATGTCGTCATTCAGCATCTCTTGAACTTGCTGATGGATCACCTCTCTTTCCTTAGCGGAGACTCTGTACGGCGATCGATGCACAGGGCGCGCGTCGTCCTCAGTAACGAGGCGGTGCTTGGCAACCGCGGTCTGGCGCACCTTCGACGACGTCGCAAAGCAGTCGCGGTATTCGGAGAGGAGGTTAACCAGCTGACGCCGTTCAGGGTCCGGAAGCTTAGGGTCAATGTCGAGCTGCGCTGGCGACGTACTGTCTTGCTGGGGCGGCAAGGATTCGTCAGTGATCGCAGTGATTTCGGCGGGGTTTCGGAGTTTCTCGACGTGGCCCACGGCTGCACCTTTCGTGAGGTGTTGCGTTTCGTTTCGGAAGTTCGTCACGAGGGCCACAGTCCGCCCATCCTGAAGTTCAGCTACTCCCCTTGCGACGCCTATGCCTCTTCCCAGGAGCAATTGGAGGCTTCCCTCGAGAAGAACTTCGCCACAGGAAGCTTCATCGATCCCGACAAGTACGAAAACACTCGACCGCGGTGGTAGGTTTACGTGGTTTGCGAGGACTCGGACCGTGGGTGACGTCGCTTCGGGTTCCTCCGCTGGTGGAGCAGGTTTTCGTAGCGTCAGCCGGTTTGTTCCGAGGTCGATGACGGCGCCATACTCGCAGAGAAAGTCCATTCCGAGGATAACGTCCCTCGAACAGTCTTGCAGAACGACGAACTTGACAGGGCACGTTTCACCGTGGATCTCGACGCGAGCAGTGCATCTCCCGACTGGTGTGATGAGATGTCCTCCGGCGGTTCGTATTTGGGGTCCTTCCCACGGCGTCATGACTTTTCGAAGGCGGCGGGAGAGCCTCCCACTCAAGACTGAGTAGTCTGCTCCGGTGTCCACGAGTGCCGATGAGTCGAGGCCGTCAATAACAACGTTTAAGTTGTTGGACACCGAAGCAGGAGCGTCGTTGTGATGCGTATCGTCGGGAGAGTGGGAGCGCTCCGTCGTTCGTGGAGGCTCTTTACGTCGGTCGTCTTCGGCAACTCCACCTCCAGGGGTTGCCGCGCCTAGTTTCCCCGGCGAGGAGCGAGGGGCGACAGGCTTTCACGTCGGGGTCGGTGCATCGGCGAAGCTGGACGTCGCGGTGACGGCGACCGGAACTCTCGGCGGGACGCAGGCTCGGGGGACTGGGGTCGTCGCAGGTACTCGTCGATCTCCCGAGGGCGTTCACCATACCGGGGGCGCGGGTCGCTTGGGTGGAATCCGCGCAGCCCGAGTCGACGGTATGGGCATCGGCGGTAGGTGTGGTCTGCCTCCCCGCAGTGGAAGCACAGAGGGCGTCGGTCGGGCGTTCGCCACACATCGGTCTTCCGGGGTGCACGGGGCTCCTGGCTGGCGTACTGGGGCTGGTCGTCGTGGCGTCGGTCGTGCTGCGGCGCAGGAGACTGGCGTCGGGGCGGCGCGACATAGGCGCGAGGAGGAGGCGGTGGCCGTCGGGCCACTGCGGCGTAAGTTAGCGCGGGTTCTTCGGAGACTGCTGCGCTGATGGGAGCCTCTGGTTGAATGGCTCTCTGCACCTCTTCCCGCACGACCTCAGCGACGGAGAGCGAAGCTGGTCGGTCCGCGGCGGGTAGTAGCTTTCGCAGCTCCTCCCGGACGACGTCGCGAATGATCTTGCGAATGCTTGGGATGCTGGACCCAAGGTCGCAAGCGGACGGCGGAACCGCGCTGACGCCGGGTAGCCTCTGGTAGTGGCTGGCTCGGGCTTGCAGGGCACGCTCGATGTTCGTTGCCTCGGCGACAAAGTCTTCGACAGTTGTCGGAGGGCTGCGGACAAGGCCACCAAAGATGTTTTCTCTCACGCCCCGCATAAGGATTCGTAGCTTCTTCTCTTCTGTAGCCCGAGGGTCGGCGCGGGCGCTCAGGCGCAGGACGTCCTCTACGAAGCCGGTGACACTCTCGTTGGGGCCCTGGGTTCTGGTTCGCAGTAGGTCCTCGGCTCTCTCGGCGGTGGTGGTTGATGAAGGTAGCCTTGAGATCGTTCTTGAAAATGTCCCACGACGTCAGGGAGGACTCATGATTCTCGTACCAGTGCTTGGCAGTCCCCTCAAGCGAAAAATAGACATTGTGTAGGCGCTGCTCGTCTGTCCAGCAATTGTGGCGGGCAACGCGTTCATACTGGTCAATCCAGTCTTCGACGTCTTCGTACTGCTCGCCGTGGAATGGAGCCGGTGTCCGAGGAGCGACGGGTAAGTAGACGACGGCAGGAGCGGCGGGGGTCTGCGACTGGTTGGCCATCGTCGGCTGCCTGGTCCTGGGTGGTAAAGGTCCGTATTCCGGGTGTAGCCCTTGGGTTCGGCGACTTGATCGAGTCTCGATCTGGTCTTCGTTGGGTCCTCGGGAGCTTGGGTTCGGACTTGCAGTGCGGGAACTTGGGGGGCTGCGCTGCACGAACATGCGGTACCCCGCACCTCCACCAAAATGTCACGGGTGGTGACTAATAAACAAGAAATAAACAGGAATAAATAAACGTTTAATGTGGCGAACTTGTGCCAAAAATAAAGAAGGAGACAGAAGAAAGCAGAGCGTCGCGGGCGTCGAAGTCGGCGTGTCAGCAGAATCGAGCGCTAGGGCGAGACTGACTCGACAAGGTCGCGGGCGGCCTCTTATCTAGAGTGCGCCGCTATCTCGAAGATTCGGCGAAAGCGGTTCGAGCGTCGCGTCATCGGGGCGAGAATGAACACGCACTTTCTAGAAAACAAAAGCAGGGATAAATGATGGAAGTTACGTGCGGTACATGAATAAACGGGAACTTTCTGGAGGACCGTGACCTAGCGTTGCTTTCTCAGCCTTGCGCGCGGCAATATTATCGGCGTGGATGGTATAATTTAAGCATTCATGCTTGTCCAGTTCGAATGCAAGGTCCGCCATCACCATGTTGAAAAGCGTGGGGGATATCACCGCGCCTTGTGGCACGCCTCTGGTAAGGACAGTCGTCTTCCCCTCTGTTCTGCCGACTTGCACAGAAAAAGTTCGCTCAGTTAAGAATGACCTGATGAACTGTAGGCATTTTCCCCTGAGGCCTCTATTGATGGCTCCCCGAATCACTGCCCAGTGAGCTACCGAGTCGAAGGCCTTTTTTACATCAATTGCCACCACTGTCTTCGGTCTGTTAGAAGCTTGTTTGGACAGCACGTCTTTGTGAATGAGGGCTATGCTGTCCGTGGTGCTAAGGCTGGGTCTGAATCCGGTCTGAAATGGAGAGTAGGCATCCCCGCCGGTGTCTTCCTTGTTCTTGCCCTTGTCCTCCAACATCCAGGTGATCCTAGCTAGCAGCATCCTCTCCATAATCTTGCACATATTTGAAGTGAGGGATATTGGTCTTAAGTTTTGCAGAGAATCGAGCGGTTTTCCCGGCTTCGGGATGGGAATCACTGTTGAGTGTTTCCACTCTCCCGGAATTTCTCCGCTTTCCCAGACCTTGTTGAAGACTTCGAGCAGTTGTTCTTTGCCCTTCTCCGGAAGATTGCGCAAGGCGGCCACGGTGATCCGATCTGGGCCCGGCGTCGTGTTCCTTTCCTTCGCCAGTGCCTGGACTAGCTCCCCCATGTTAAAGGGAGCGTCCATGGGTGTCGCTTCAGAATACTCTGGTTTCTCCTCCAGTGGCCGTTTGTTGTTGTCGGGGGAAGAACTGGGAGCCAGCGGTGTCCGCCAGTTCTTGCTCCGATATCCCCAGCCTGAGGGCGATGCTCTCCCCTGTCTTCTTTGCTTTTTTCTTATTGTTGAGACCCTTAAAAGTTCTCCACATTCTTTTTGATCCGGTCTTCTTCCATGACGTTGTAAATTTTTGTTGAAGCTCTGAGGGCTGCGGAGATCCTGCTTTTGATCCTCTGTTCGTGGTCTTCTCTTTCGAAAGTCATCCTGAAGCCGTCCCACTGGATAAATTTCGTCTCTCTCGTCACTGGCCTTTCAGCAGCGAGGGTGATCTTTATTGGAAAGTGGTCGCTTCCCATCGCATCTGACAGGGTCTGCCATTGGATCCTCGTATTGTATGAACAAAAAGTTAAGTCCGGTGAAGTTTCCCGTCCGTTGTTTCCGAACCTGGTCGTGGATTTCTTTTTGTTCAGTAGGCGGAGTTGGGCTCTTTTAACGTGTTCTTTTAGGCTGTCTCCCCTCTGACTGTTCTTACGGTAGCCCCAGGTTTTTGCCCATGCGTTAAAGTCGCCCGCAACAATGAGATGCTCCTTTTTCCTCTTTTCACGGGCCAGATCGGTAATCCAGCTCATGTCGTCGGCGTCTTTCTTACGAGGCCTTACATAAGCGTTTGTTACAATGTATGACATCTTCTTGATTCGAATTCTCACCGCAATGACTACCGAAGTTCATTGCAGACGTGCCTTGTGTCAAGCGCAGTCTGAGCCACGTCCTCTCTGACGAACGTGGCTGTCGCTCCACATGGTTGACCGAGGTCCAACTTTTTCTTCTTGTATATTATAGTGGGGAGTTGATATGTCTTATAACCGGTGATCTTGGGTTGAATCATGTCCACTTCTTGTAAGATGATGACCATCGGCGTGTTCTGTTGCATGCGTTCGAGTTTCAGTTTTAGTTCTGCCATTTTGTTTCGCATTCCCCTGCTGTTCCATTGTAAAATCCATGGGGAGTTTTCAGCCGTCTTCTGCGTGTCTTGTCCCTGTTCAGTGTCCTCCATTATGGGCGCGGACTAGAGTGTTGGCAGTTTCACAGAGTTTTTCTATTATGGCTTCGAGTTTGTCCAGGCGCGCATCTTGAGCTTGGAATCGCGCTTACATTGCCGTATGAAGACCTACAGCAATCGGCTGCTCCAAGATGAAGCCTCCTTGGTGGTTAGCCCCTGCCATGTCGGCCCAAGAGCGAGTCTCTCTTGTTGTTTGGTGGCCATTCTTCTCTTGCTTCTTGGGAAGCTCCGGCCAGGCTTCTATGTCCTCTTTAGTCGGGAGTGGCTTTTTGTCCTCGGTGGGATGGTTCGCTTGGGACAGTTCCTATCTGTAGCTGGATGTTTGCCTCCGCAATTCCTGCATTTTGGGGGTTGGGTGCGCTCGTTGCTTTCGTCGTGCTCATGGCCACATTTGCCGCAATAGCTGTTTTCGCTGGGGAAATGTCTGCACGGTGTCCAAATCCGTGGCAATTGAAACATACAAGTGGTTTAGGCCTGTATTCGTGCACCTTGTATGTAAAATTGCAGAAGCGCACGTAGCGCGGCCTTGTCGTTCCCTCAAACGTAAGCAAGACCGTGGATCTCTTCGGGCCAAAGATATGGGCCTGGATAATGTTGTGTGTTCGGCAGGACACTTCCTCAAAAAGTGTTTCGTCTGTTTCTTCTGGGATGTTCTTGAAGTATACAATGGCATTGCATTGGTTGGGATTCTGTGCTCTCACTGCCTGGAATTCCATTGCTCCGTCAGAGGTGCAAATTTCCTTGAATTGGGTGAGCTCGTCTGCGGTGGTTGTGTGCAGCTATCGTGTTCGCTTTTCGGTTGTACTTGAGCGTAAAATTTTCCAGATGTTTAACTCCCGCTTCTGCAGCGGCGGACTTGATTTGCCTAGGAGTGAATTCCATAACGTTCCTTTTGCAAGTTGGGCGGAAAACTACTGCCTGCATCTTTGGTTTGCCACCAGCTGTGGGTAGCGCTGATTCTCTTTCTGTTGAATTCTTGTCCACTTCTTGGGATTCTTGTACCGACATTTTATTGACGGCGGCAGAAGTGGTTGACTTGCCTTTGTTTTCATTCGAACTTTTGTTAGTTGAGGTTTCTTGTACTGCTACATTTGTGGCGGTCTTGGGTTGTTTAGCTTTCAATTTTTTGTATGTTACCACTTTGAAATCTGCCAAATCATCCGCGGTCTGGTGGTCCTCTACCATCTCGATTTCCTCTGAAGAGGGGGCTATGGGCTCGTTTTCTGCTTCTCTCATCGCGCTTACTCCACGAGGTTGCTTTCTCTTGCGGTTCTGTTCTACTGTGAAAGCTTCGAAGGATTCCCAATCTGTTTCACGGAATGTTTTCATCATACACTGAAGTTCTTCTTTGTTTCGAATAGAGTAATCGCAATCTTCTTTCATTGTAATAAAGTTTGAGGTGGCGTCTTTGTTCTCGAGGCAAATTTTTAAGTAAGTGTCGCTTACTGTGTGTACTATGACTTTGCTGCCCTGGGCGTTGATTTTCTCTAGGTTTACAGTTTGAGCAGGAATGTCATTCGCTGAAGTTGAAAGCATCCCTCGTTTTCTTGCGACTGCAGTACTTGCGTTGCTGGCACAGCGCCAATAGATCTCTCGTCGCTAGCAGCGGGTCCGTTGCGTGGCGGTCCTAGTGGCATGGCTGGGTTGCGGTCCGGTGCCGTGACCTTGTATTCTGCTGCCTGGGTCGTGCATATGTTGTCCTTAATTGGCGTAGCCATCGTCTGCGTAGCTGGGGTTCTCTGCTGTCCCCGGCCCAGAGTTGTAGAAGGCCGGCCCCGCGAGCGTGCAAGCCACACAACCTCGGTGTTCTCTACATCGCTTAGCGTGGGCAAAGCGAAGTATTCGTAGAGACAAAAATTAATGCGGGCAGGACGAATGGAAGAGCGCTTCACAGACACGTCCGCTCGCCATCAGATCCTCGTCGTCTTTTTTTCAGTAACGTTGGTTTCTGCCTTGAAATGCTTCCTTCACCGGCTATCAAAAGGCCTGTAGAGATGATACACACTTAGGTGATGATATCTATCGAGGTGGCCAAATTGAATTTCGGAAAGGGTCTATAGTCCAAGCTAAGGTGAGACGAAGCACAGTAAATACGTTTTGTTTTCCATCACAAAAAAAGAAAAAAAGTTAACGCAGCTTGTTTGTTTGAAAATGTCTTTAATAATAATAAAATAAAAGAAACATCAGGGCCAGGTCAGCTGGGCTTAAGCCGTCGGTGCTGTCCTGGGGTGGGGGATGGGGATTAAATGAAGTGAGTCAGGTGAGCCTCCTTAATGAACCGAAGGAGGGAGTCGAATAGTTCCTTTCGGTGCTTTGGTGAGCCGGATGGTCTGGTCCATTCCGCCAAGCTCTTGGGTCTTTGATCCGCGGGAATGGTCAGTAAAATTTCTTCTTTTTTCTCAAAAATGTTTATGCAGTCCCAGAAAACGTGATTTTCTGAGGCCACGACCTTGCATTGTCGGCAAAGACTTTCGTCCATGTCGTCTGCGGGTTCTGAGTTCTCTTCGTTGTACCTTTTCAGTCGTTGCTTGTTCCAAGTGTACATTGCAGTACGTTTAGGTACCATGGCGGTTCCCGTGCGTAGTCGCCTGAGGCAGACCCTGTCCCATCGGGAGTAGGGTCCATCCGGTAAAGGGTACGAGTCCTGTTTTCTGAGTGCATGGAGCCTCTCTCGGCGCTCTCTCCGCTCATCGTCCTTGACGGCTGTAGGGTCCTGTCTTTCTGAGGAGCACGTGAGGCCACCATAGCCGGGATCAGAGGAGGGAAAAGAGAGCATGACCCGTGCTGCGGCATGTGCTGCCTCGTTCCCAGGAATGTTTTGGTGGCCTGGGATCCACCTCACACTAAGCTTTGTTTGTCGGTTCATGACGCTTGCTTTGATGGCCTTTGCAGTCTTGTTGGAAGTGGATGGGTTCCTGCATTCTTCGTATGCGGCCTTAGAGTCCGTGTAGACGAGGCTTTCTTCTTGAGGGTCCGAGTGTTCAACTGCCATAAGAATAGCCTTGAGTTCGGCATCTCGAGAAGCAGTGGACTCGTTTAGATTTAAGAGGGCCAATTCCCCCTTGCTGCTAACTGTCGCCAAAGCTACGACGTCTTTGGAAACGGCAGCATCCGTGTAATAAACAATCTTTCCCGATTCTATCTCGGCTTTCGCGTGTTTGAGATGGCTCCTTGCCATAGTACATCTTCTATTTTCTTGTTCTTTGCCCATATTTTGAGGGACGGGCTTTGTCTCTGTAATGAAGGTGTCTTGCCATGGCGGGGATGCAGTCTCGTACAGGTAGGTGGCGTATTGATATCCTAGCTTGTTGAGAATCTGTCTTCCTGCCGGTGTCTTCTGTAGTCTCAATACTTGGCTTAGTTTGTCCTCGGCCGCAATCTCGCTCAGCCTGTTGATATCGGCGATTTCAATCAAATCTTCAAGTTTGGTACACTTAGGGAGACCAGTGATGAGCCTTCTGGCGTTGTTGTTCAAACGCTCTAGTCCGTCCTTCTGAGCCCTAGATAGGCGAAGGTAGTTCCACCCGTACATCGTTTTTGAGACGAGCAGGGCACGTACAAGCCTTCGGAGGGTGTGTTCTTGTGCCCCCCATGATTTGCTTGTGACCTTGCTGATTGTTCCAATGGTGCTCTTCCATGTCCTTCTAATGTTATCGTACCATTTGGTCGCTCGGCCGTCTTCTTGGATAATCACGCCAAGAATTTTGACTTCCGGGACCCTTTGAATGGTCGAACCGTTTACTTCCAACCGCAATGAGCTGAATCTTTCTCTGCCCGTTTTGTTGGCTACTATTACAAACTGTGTCTTTTCGGCAGATATTTCCATATTAATGTTCTCAAGAAAGCAGGCTATTGCGTTGAAACCGCCGTTTAGGTAGTGTTGCTGCAGTAAGATGGTTGGGGCGACGGACCACAATGTAATGTCATCTGCGTAGATAGTATAATTTAAGCATTCATGCTTGTCGAGTTCGAATGCAAGGTCCGCCATCACCATGTTGAAAAGCGTGGGTGATATCACTGCGCCTTGTGGTACGCCTCTGTTAAGGACAGTCGTCTTCCCTTCTGTTCTGCCGACTTGCACAGAAAATGTTCGCTCAGTTAGGAATGACCTGATGAACTGTAGGCATTTTCCCCTGAGGCCTCTGTTGATGGCTCCTCGAATCACTGCCCAGTGAGGTACCGAGTCGAAGGCCTTTTTTACATCAATTGCCACGACTGTCTTTGGTCTGCTAGAAGGTTGTTTAGACAGCACGTCTTTGTGAATGAGGGCTATGCTGTCCGTGGTGCTAAGGCCAGGTCTGAATCCGGTCTGAAATGGAGAGTAGGCGGGAGATTCGTTCTTGCCCTTGTCCTCCAGCATCCAGGTGATCCTAGCTAGCACCATCCTCTCCATAATCTTGCACATATTGGAGGTGAGGGATATAGGTCTTAAGTTTTGCAGAGAATCGAGCGGTTTTCCCGGCTTCGGGATGGGAATCACTGTTGAGTGTTTCCACTCTCTCGGGATTTCTCCGCTTTCCCAGACCTTGTTGAAGACTTCGAGCAGTTGTTCTTTGCCCTTCTCCGGAAGATTGCGCAAGGCGGCCACGGTGATCCGATCTGGGCCCGGCGTAGTGTTCCTTGCCTTCGCTAGTGCTTGGACTAGCTCACCCATGTTAAAGGGAGCGTCCATGGGTGTCGCTTCAGAATACTCTGGTTTGTCCTCTAGTGGCCGTTTGTTGTTGTCAGGGGGGAAGAACTGGGAGCCAGCGGTGTCCGCCAGTTCTTGCTCCGATATCCCCAGCCTGAGGGCGATGCTCTCCCCTGTCTTCTTTGCTTTTTTCTTATTGTTGAGACCCCTAAAAGTTCTCCACATTCTTTTTGATCCGGTCTTCTCGTTAAAACTGTGGCAGTGTCTCTGCCAGTTTTGTCTTTTTAGCTGAATCGTGTATCTTTTCGCTTTTGCAGAGGCTGCATTGAACTTAGCTCTCAGGACTTTGTTCTTCTTGTTCTTTCGATATCGTTGTTGCGCTTGTAGCCTGCTGGCCCATAGGTTAAGGAGGTGAATGTCCGGATCCGGGGCCTCTTCCTTGACGTTGTAACTTTTCGTTGAAGCTCTGAGTGCTGCGCAGATCCTGCTTTCGATGCTCTGTCCTTGGTCTTCTCTTTCGAAGGCCATCCTGAAGCAGTCCCACTGGATAAATTTTGTTTCTCTTGTCACTGGCCTTTCAGCAGCGAGGGTGATCTTTATTGGAAAGTGGTCGCTTCCCATCGCATCTGGCAGGGTCTGCCATTGAATCCTCGTATTGTATGAGCAAAAAGTTAAGTCCGGTGAAGTTTCCCGTCCGTTGTTTCCGAACCTGGTCGTTGATTTCTTTTTGTTTAGTAGGCGGAGTTGGGCTCTTTTAAAATGTTCTTTTAGGCTGTCTCCCCTCTGACTGTTCTTACGGTAGCCCCAGGTTTTTGCCCATGCGTTGAAGTCGCCTGCAACAATAAGCTGCTCCTTTTTTCTCTTTTCACGAGCCAGATCGGTGATCCAGCTCATGTCATCTGCGTCTTTCTTACGAGGTCTTACATAAGCGTTTGTTACAATGTATGACATCTTCTTGATTCGAATTCTCACCGCAATGACTTCCCGAAGTTCATTGCAGATGTGCGAGGTGTCAAGTGCAGTCTGAGCCACGTCCTCTCTGACAAACGTGGCTGTCGCTCCGCATGGTTGACCGAGGCCCAACCTTTTCTTCTTGTATATGATAGTGGGGAGTTGATATGTTTTATAACCGGTGATCTTGGGTTGGATCATGTCCACTTCTTGCAAGATGATGACTATCGGCGTGTTCTGTTGCATACGCTCGAGTTTCAGTTTTAGTTCTGCCATCTTGTTTCGCATGCCCCTGCAGTTCCATTGTAAAATCCATGGGGGATTTTCAGTCATCTTCTGAGTGCCTTGTCCCTGTTCAGTGTCCTCCATTATGGGCGCGGACTAGAGTGTTGACCGTTGCACAGAGTTTTTCTATTATGGCTTCCAGTTTGTCCAGGCGCGCATCTTGCGCTTGGAATCGTGCTTCCATTGCCGTATGAAGACCTACAGCGATCGGCTGCTCCAAGATGAACCCTCCTTGGTGGTTACCCCCTGCCATGTCGGCCCAAGAGCGAGTCTCTCCTGTTGTTTGTTGGCCATTCTTCTCTTGCTTCTGGGGAAGCTCCGGCCAGGCTTCAATGTCCTCTGTAGTCGGGGGCGGCTTTTTTGTCTTCGGTGGGGCGTTCTTGTCTGAAGAGGGTGGGATAGTTCGCTTGGGACAGTTCCTATCTGTAGCTGGATGTTTGCCTCCGCAGTTCCTGCATTTAGGTGGCTGGGTGCACTCGTTGCTTTCGTCGTGCTCGTGTCCGCATTTGCCACAATAGCTGTTTTCGCTGGGGCAAATGTCTGCACGGTGTCCAAATCGGTGGCAGTTGAAGCATATAAGTGGTTTAGGCCTGTATTCGTGCACCTTGTATGTAAAATTGCAGAAGCGCACGTAGCGCGGCCTTGTCGTTCCCTCAAACGTAAGCAAGACTGTGGATCTCTTCGGGCCAAAGATATGGGCTTGGACAATGTTGTGTGTTCGGCAGGACACTTCCTCCAAAAGTGTTTCGTCTGTTTCTTCTGGGATGTTCTTGAAGTATACAATGCCCTTGCATTGGTTGGGATTCTGTGCTCTTACTGCTTGGAATTCCATAGCTCCGTCAGAGGTGTAAATTTTCTTGAATTGGGTGAGCTCGTCTGCGGTGGTTGTGTCTTTCGTAAGTGCAGCTATCGTGTTCGCTTTTTGGTTGTACTTGAGCGTAAAATTTTCCAGATGTTTAACTCCCGCTTCTGCAGCGGCGGATTTGATTTGCCTAGGAGTGAATTCCATAACGTTCCTTTTGCAAGTTGGGCGGAAAACTACCGCCTGCATCTTTGGTTTGCCTCCAGCTGCGAG
Organism: Ixodes scapularis; assembly: GCF_016920785.2. NCBI lineage: Eukaryota > Metazoa > Arthropoda > Arachnida > Ixodida > Ixodidae > Ixodes > Ixodes scapularis. The sequence goes on from NW_024609843.1 coordinate 331,574, forward strand.
TGGCGCTGATTCTCTTCCTGCTGAGCGCTTGTCCACTTCCTGGGATTCTTCTACCGACATTTTATTGACGGCGGCAAAAGTCGTTGACTTGCCTTTTTTTCCATTCGAACTTTTGTTAGTTGAGGTTTCTTGTACTGACACATTGGTGGCGGTCTTTGGTTGTTTAGCCTTCGGCTTTTTGTATGTTACCACTTTGAAATCTGCCAAATCATCCGCGGTCTGATGGTCCTCTACCATCTCAATTTCCTCTGAAGAGGTGGCTTTCGGTTCGTCTACTGCTTCTCTTGTCGCGCTTGCTCCACGAGGTTGCTTTCTCTTGCGGTTCTGTTCTACTGTGAAAGCTTCGAAGGATTCCCAATCCGTTTCACGGAATTTTTTCATCATACACTGCAGTTCTTCTTTGTTTCGAATAAAGTACTCGAAATCTTCTTTCATTGCGATGAAGTTTGAGATGGCGTCTTTGTTCTCGAGGCAAATTTTTAAGTAAGTGTCGCTTACTCTGTGTACAATGACGTTGCTGCCCTGGGTGTTGATTTGCTCCAGGTTTACAGTTTGAGCAGGAATGCCATTCGCCGAAGTCGAAGACGTCCCTCGCTTTTCTTGCAATTGCAGTACTTGCGTTGCTGGCACGGCGCCAATAGATCTCTCGTCGCTAGCAGCGGGTCCGTTATGTGGCGGTCTGGCTGGGTCGCCGTCCGGTGTCGTGACCTTGTATTCTGCTGCCTGGGTCATGCATGTGTTCTCTTTAACTGGCGTAGCCATCGTCTGCGTAGCTGGGGTTCTCTGCTGTCCCCGGTCCGGAGTTGTGGAAGGTCGGCGCCGCGAGCGTGCGAGCCGCACAACCTCGGTGTTCTCTACGTCGCTTAGCGTGGGCAAAGCGGAGGATTCGTAGAGAAGAAAATGAATCTGGGCAGGGCGAATGGAAGAGCGCTTCACAGACACGTCCGCTCGCCATCAGCTCCTCGTCGTCTTTTTCAACGCAGCTTGTTCCAGCCAACTTCAAAGAGCACCAGCTCAGCTGGATGCATGAATAGATTAAGAATGGTGCTGCAGTTTGAGCGGTAGCGTGCGCCACCGAGCATGCAAAAGCTCGACTGGGCTAGCCTTGGCTTGGCTAAAGGGCGCGGCACCCCTCACAGTTTCAATAATGCTCCCGAGCGCTCACTTGTGGCGCTGGCGTTTCCAGGCAGGCTTGACGGGGGAAACATTTGGTTGCCAGATCTCTGGTCGTGGTTGCAAGACTGTTGGTATCTTCAAAAGGATGTCGAACTCTTCCAGTATATACAGATCTGACCTCGTCGCCAATAACGCCTTTATATGGATTTATTTTGCTTTAATCGACGGAAATAAGAGCGTCAGACTGTCAACTTTGATGGTGTTGGGTTAAGGTGCAATGACCCCAAGTTTTCATCGTGCCTTTTACACACATTATCGAGACTGTAGTTCGCAGCTTATAAGTAGCCACAATTACAACTTGCTACGTCACGGCGAGGCAAATCTTAATCGTGAAGTCGCAAATGGAAGCCTAAGAGGGCTCCACTGAATCAATCAGGAGCTAATCATCGCCATTAAAGAAGAACTATTGGAGCCTATAAGACTGCCACTAAGTTACTAGCTTTGGCTTTTGAAAATGATGTCTATCTGTCGTAGCGCTCTTTCGTTAGTCGACGACCTTAAACTGTTTTTGGGAGGCAAGGCTGCCAAAGAGCAAGCGACATTTAATTATTTCTGAGGAATATAATACGACATTTTCGATTTCACCTTTTCAACTTTTTTTTTAACTCGGGGTCATAACAGAAAACGGGGAGGAGACCTATAGAGGTAAACAGCTGTGGAAAGGTCGGCGTCTCGCAGATCGTAGTCATCGGGTTGGAGAGAAAGTGCTTCTACGTGGAAGGCCCTATTTGCGATTAGAATTTTCGCCTTCTGGAGGAATTGTTTTACAACCCAGAGTGAGGATACTTCTACTTCCTCTGCTGGTTCAAGCACGCACACTGCCAAGCTGATAGGCACTATAAAAATTAAAACATAACCGCTTGTGTAGCACGTGCATTACCAATAGTGAGGCAGAGCCGTTCATACTGAGAGAGTTTGGCCTTCTTAAAGAGATTTTGACAGCCTGGCGACCACAGCAGCGTTGTCTGACGTTGCTGCGTTGAGAATAGGGGTGTCGCGAACCGGCCGCGGTTCGAGTTCGACCAGGTTCGACTTTTTCAAACTTTTTGTGGAAATTTCGACGAACCTTGTTTTAAGGTTCGACTCGTGTGCGCATGCGCGACAGGCTGTCCAGTTGGCTTCAGAATGGATGGTGATGGCTAAGGGATGAATTAAGGGCACCGCTGATTGGTTATTTCAGTTAATACAGTACAAAAAATAGCTTATTAACTTCTTGAGTGATTAGAATGGGCTTCTTTTAATTGCAACTGTTCATAAAATAATATAACCCTTTGGTTAAAAATAAATTTACCAAACCTAGACATGCTTGTATCAAGGTCTGGCCACGCTGTCCGCAAAGTCGAACCGGTCGAATCGGATGAAAAGTTTCGAAAGTTCGACCTAAAAATCCGGTTCGATAAAAGTTCGTGACACCCCTAGTTGAGAACATTGAGAACGAAGTGATGGCGGGTGAAATGTGGAAGAGTGGAAAAGACGACGAGGAGCTGATGGCGAGCGGACGTGTCTGTGAAGCGCTCTTCCATTCGCCCTGCCCAGATTCATTTTCTTCTCTACGAATCCTTCGCTTTGCCCACGCTAAGCGACGTAGAGAACACCGAGGTTGTGCGGCTCGCACGCTCGCGGCGCCGACCTTCCACAACTCCGGACCGGGGACAGCAGAGAACCCCAGCTACGCAGACGATGGCTGCGCCAGTTAAAGAGAACACATGCATGACCCAGGCAGCAGAATACAAGGTCAAGACACCGGACGGCGACCCAGCCATGCCACTAGGACCGCCACATAACGGACCCGCTGCTAGCGACGAGAGATCTATTGGCGCCGTGCCAGCAACGCAAGTACTGCAATTGCAAGAAAAGCGAGGGACGTCTTCGACTTCGGCGAATGGCATTCCTGCTCAAACTGTAAACCTGGAGCAAATCAACACCCAGGGCAGCAACATCATTGTACACAGAGTAAGCGACACTTACTTAAAACTTTGCCTCGAGAACAAAGACGCCATCTCAAACTTCATCGCAATGAAAGAAGATTTCGAGTACTTTATTCGAAACAAAGAAGAACTGCAGTGTATGATGAAAAAATTCCGTGAAACGGATTGGGAATCCTTCGAAGCTTTCACAGTAGAACAGAACCGCAAGAGAAAGCAACCTCGTGGAGCAAGCGCGACGAGAGAAGCAGTAGACGAACCGAAAGCCACCTCTTCAGAGGAAATTGAGATGGTAGAGGACCATCAGACCGCGGATGATTTGGAAGATTTCAAAGTGGTAACATACAAAAAGCCGAAGGCTAAACAACCAAAGACCGCCACCAATGTGTCAGTACAAGAAACCTCAACTAACAAAAGTTTGAATGGAAAAAAAGGCAAGTCAACGACTTTTGCCGCCGTCAATGAAATGTCGGTAGAAGAATCCCAGGAAGTGGACAAGCGCTCAGCAGGAAGAGAATCAGCGCCACTCGCAGCTGGAGGCCAACCAAAGATGCAGGCGGTAGTTTTCCGCCCAACTTGCAAAAGGAACGTTATGGAATTCACTCCTAGGCAAATCAAATCCGCCGCTGCAGAAGCGGGAGTTAAACATCTGGAAAATTTTACGCTCAAGTACAACCAAAAAGCGAACACGATAGCTGCACTTACGAAAGACACAACCACCGCAGACGAGCTCACCTAATTCAAGAAAATTTACACCTCTGACGGAGCTATGGAATTCCAAGCAGTAAGAGCACAGAATCCCAACCAATGCAAGGGCATTGTATACTTCAAGAACATCCCAGAAGAAACAGACGAAACACTTTTGGAGGAAGTGTCCTGCCGAACACACAACATTGTCCAAGCCCATATCTTTGGCCCGAAGAGATCCACAGTCTTGCTAACGTTTGAGGGAACGACAAGGCCGCGCTACGTGCGCTTCTGCAATTTTACATACAAGGTGCACGGATACAGGCCTAAACCACTTATATGCTTCAACTGCCACCGATTTGGACACCGTGCAGACATTTGCCCCAGCGAAAACAGCTATTGTGGCAAATGCGGACACGAGCACGACGAAAGCAACGAGTGCACCCAGCCACCTAAATGCAGGAACTGCGGAGGCAAACATCCAGCTACAGTTAGGAACTGTCCCAAGCGAACTATCCCACCCTCTTCAGACAAGAACGCCCCACCGAAGACAAAAAAGCCGCCCCCGACTACAGAGGACATTGAAGCCTGGCCGGAGCTTCCCCAGAAGCAAGAGAAGAATGGCCAACAAACAACAGGAGAGACTCGCTCTTGGGCCGACATGGCAGGGGGTAACCACCAAGGAGGGTTTATCTTGGAGCAGCCGATCGCTGTAGGTCTTCATACGGCAATGGAAGCACGGTTCCAAGCGCAAGATGCGCGCCTGGACAAACTGGAAGCCATAATAGAAAAACTCTGTGCAACGGTCAACACTCTAGTCCGCGCCCATAATGGAGGACACTGAACAGGGACAAGGCACTCAGAAGATGACTGAAAATCCCCCATGGATTTTACAATGGAACTGCAGGGGCATGCGAAACAAGATGTCAGAACTAAAACTGAAACTCGAGCGTATGCAACAGAACACGCCGATAGTCATCATCTTGCAAGAAGTGGACATGATCCAACCCAAGATCACCGGTTATAAAACATATCAACTCCCCACTATCATATACAAGAAGAAAAGGTTGGGCCTCGGTCAACCATGCGGAGCGACAGCCACGTTTGTCAGAGAGGACGTGGCTCAGACTGCACTTGACACCTCGCACATCTGCAATGAACTTCGGGAAGTCATTGCGGTGAGAATTCGAATCAAGAAGATGTCATACATTGTAACAAAAGCTTATGTAAGACCTCGTAAGAAAGACGCAGATGACATGAGCTGGATCACCGATCTGGCTCGTGAAAAGAGAAAAAAGGAGCAGCTTATTGTTGCGGGCGACTTCAACGCATGGGAAAAAACCTGGGGCTACCGTAAGAACAGTCAGAGGGGAGACAGCCTAAAAGAACATTTTAAAAGAGCCCAACTCCGCCTACTAAACAAAAAGAAATCAACGACCAGGTTCGGAAACAACGGACGGGAAACTTCACCGGACTTAACTTTTTGCTCATACAATACGAGGATTCAATGGCAGACCCTGCCAGATGCGATGGGAAGCGACCACTTTCCAATAAAGATCACCCTCGCTGCTGAAAGGCCAGTGACAAGAGAAACAAAATTTATCCAGTGGGACTGCTTCAGGATGGCCTTCGAAAGAGAAGACCAAGGACAGAGCATCGAAAGCAGGATCTGCGCAGCACTCAGAGCTTCAACGAAAAGTTACAACGTCAAGGAAGAGGCCCCGGATCCGGACATTCACCTCCTTAACCTATGGGCCAGCAGGCTACAAGCGCAACAACGATATCGAAAGAACAAGAAGAACAAAGTCCTGAGAGCTAAGTTCACTGCAGCCTCTGCAAAAGCGAAAAGGTACACGATTCAGCTAAAAAGACAAAACTGGCAGAGACACTGCCACAGTTTTAACGAGAAGACCGGATCAAAAAGAATGTGGAGAACTTTTAGGGGTCTCAACAATAAGAAAAAAGCAAAGAAGACAGGGGAGAGCATCGCCCTCAGGCTGGGGATATCGGAGCAAGAACTGGCGGACACCGCTGGCTCCCAGTTCTTCCCCCCTGACAACAACAAACGGCCACTAGAGGACAAACCAGAGTATTCTGAAGCGACACCCATGGACGCTCCCTTTAACATGGGTGAGCTAGTCCAAGCACTAGCGAAGGCAAGGAACACTACGCCGGGCTCAGATCGGATCACCGTGGCCGCCTTGCGCAATCTTCCGGAGAAGGGAAAAGAACAACTGCTCGAAGTCTTCAACAAGGTCTGGGAAAGCGGAGAAATCCCGAGAGAGTGGAAACACTCAACAGTGATTCCCATCCCGAAGCCGGGAAAACCGCTCGATTCTCTGCAAAACTTAAGACCAATATCCCTCACCTCCAATATGTGCAAGATTATGGAGAGGATGGTGCTAGCTAGGATCACCTGGATGCTGGAGGACAAGGGCAAGAACGAATCTCCCGCCTACTCTCCATTTCAGACCGGATTCAGACCTGGCCTTAGCACCACGGACAGCATAGCCCTCATTCACAAAGACGTGCTGTCTAAACAACCTTCTAGTAGACCAAAGACAGTCGTGGCAATTGATGTAAAAAAGGCCTTCGACTCGGTACCTCACTGGGCAGTGATTCGAGGAGCCATCAACAGAGGCGTCAGGGGAAAATGCCTACAGTTCATCAGGTCATTCCTAACTGAGCGAACATTTTTTGTGCAAGTCGGCAGAACAGAAGGGAAGACGACTGTCCTTAACAGAGGCGTACCACAAGGCGCAGTGATATCTCCCACGCTTTTCAACATGGTGATGGCGGACCTTGCATTCGAACTCGAGAAGCATGAATGCTTAAATTATACTATCTACGCAGATGACATTACATTGTGGTCCGTCGCCCCAACCATCTTACTGCAGCAACACTACCTAAACGGCGGTTTGAACGCAATAGCCTGCTTTCTTGAGAACATTAATATGGAAATATCTGCCGAAAAGACACAGTTTGTAATAGCAGCCAACAAAACGGACAGAGAAAGATTCAGCTCATTGCGGTTGGAAGTAAACGGATCAACCATTCAAAGGGTCCCGGAAGTCAAAATTCTTGGCGTGATTATCCAAGAAGACGGCCGAGCGACCAAATGGTACGATAACATTAGAAGGACATGGAAGAGCACCATTGGAACAATCAGCAAGGTCACAAGCAAATCATGGGGGGCACAAGAACACACCCTCCGAAGGCTTGTACGTGCCCTGCTCGTCTCAAAAACGATGTACGGGTGGAACTACCTTCGCCTCTCTAGGGCTCAGAAGGACGGACTAGAGCGTTTGAACAACAACGCCAGAAGGCTCATCACTGGTCTCCCTAAGTGTACCAAACTTGAAGATTTGATTGAAATCGCCGATATCAACAGGCTGAGCGAGATTGCGGCCGAGGACAAACTAAGCCAAGTATTGAGACTACAGAAGACACCGGCAGGAAGACAGATTCTCAACAAGCTAGAATATCAATACGCCACCTACCTGTACGAGACTGCATCCCCGCCATGGCAAGACACCTTCATTACAGAGACAAAGCCCGTCCCTCAAAATATGGGCAAAGAACAAGAAAATAGAAGATGTACTATGGCAAGGAGCCATCTGAAACACGCGAAAGCCGAGATAGAATCGGGAAAGATTGTTGATTACACGGATGCTGCCGTTTCCAAAGACGTCGTAGCTTTGGCGACAGTTAGCAGCAAGGGGGAATTGGCCCTCTTAAATCTAAACGAGTCCACTGCTTCTCGAGATGCCGAACTCAAGGCTATTCTTATGGCAGTTGAACACTCGGACCCTCAAGAAGAATGCCTCGTCTACACGGACTCTAAGGCCGCATACGAAGAATGCAGGAACCCATCCACTTCCAAGAAGACTGCAAAGGCCATCAAAGCAAGCGTCATGAACCGACAAACAAAGCTTAGTGTGAGGTGGATCCCAGGCCACCAAAACATTCCTGGGAACGAGGCAGCACATGCCGCAGCACGGATCATGCTCTCTTCTCCCTCCTCTGATCCCGGCTATGGTGGCCTCACGTGCTCCTCAGAAAGACAGGACCCTACAGCCGTCAAGGACGATGAGCGGAGAGAGCGCCGAGAGAGGCTCCATGCACTCAGAAAACAGGACTCGTACCCTTTACCGGATGGACCCTACTCCCGATGGGACAGGGTCTGCCTCAGGCGACTACGCACGGGAACCGCCATGGTACCTAAACGTACTGCAATGTACACTTGGAACAAGCAACGACTGAAAAGGTACAACGAAGAGAACTCAGAACCCGCAGACGACATGGACGAAAGTCTTTGCCGTCAATGCAAGGTCGTGGCCTCAGAAAATCACGTTTTCTGGGACTGCATAAACATTTTTGAGAAAAAAGAAGAAATTTTACTGACCATTCCCGCGGATCAAAGACCCAAGAGCTTGGCGGAATGGACCAGACCATCCGGCTCACCAAAGCACCGAAAGGAACTATCCGACTCCCTCCTTCGGTTCATTAAGGAGGCTCACCTGACTCACTTCATTTAATCCCCATCCCCCACCCCAGGACAGCACCGACGGCTTAAGCCCAGCTGACCTGGCCCTGATGTTTCTTTTATTTTATTATTATTAAAGACATTTTCAAACAAAAAATGTGGAAGAGTCGAGGCGAGCATGATGTGCGCCATCTGTGGAGAAGAGGAGGAGACTATGGAACACCTGGTGCTGAGGTGCAGGATGCTACGGACGGCCATTGGGGGGAGCGGTGGCCGAGTGGGCTAGCACACACCAGCTCGGAGCACGTGGAGTGAAAGCTCGCGCTGCAGAACCCAGGGATCCTGGGTTCGAGCCCCACCCCTGCCCGTTTCGATCTGGATGAGCATCGTACCGGCGTGCGGTCGTGTATCACTACTGCGTGGTGCACGTTAAAGACCCCAGGCTAGCGTTTGTACTGCACTGGCTAAATTGCTCATCTACAGCTGGGAGACTCTCGCCCCTGTGAGGCAGACCAAGTTCTAGGCTGTATAAACATACACACAACCCAACCCAATGCTACGGCCGCTTCAACCAAGTGAAGTGACACTGGAACGGGCTCTTGGTTTCGTTGGCCAACCGCAAGAGGGAGACATGGGAGCGAGTGATGCAGGGGGCGCGGCTGGCGCGGCAGCAGGGGGGAAGGAGCGAACGTGATCGCGCCAACAAAGCAGCGACTGGGGAATCGGAGAAGAAAATCCTGCGGGGGACCGCCAGTTTGTCATTCCTAAGGACAATAAATGGCTAGGACACATACTGCAGTTTCCGCCTGTTAGGAAGGGAATAACGAACAGATCCAGATCCAGATCCAGTCTGACAACCGGGGGTGACTACTTCCGTCCGCCATGTTGTGGCTCTGGCTCATATTAACTCTATGCGATTTCTCAGGAATTAAAAGGACAAAGAAGTAACGTGATTTTGTGTTATCGCGAAATTCGCTGGTTCTAGCGGGCAACAAGCTTCGCCCATTGGCCAAATTGTGTAAGTGTAAACGGCTCTGTAGTGAGGAAAGCAGAAGCGCCCCTTGCGAGCTTCTCACCGCGTATACTTTGTTTCAGCTTAAAGGGACCATTAAATTAATTTTCGGATCGGATAAATTGGGATTTCAATAATCGCATATTGTTTAGTGCGCCAAAATAGAACTAGTGCACGAGCGTGGAAAACCTAAAGCCTGCGTCTCGGTACGAAACTTTGCAAATCTATTTTACTATTTCGTACCTTATTTTTTTCAAAAGCTCTTCGTCTTTTCACTGTGATGCATCCGCGGTAAAGAAGCACGTCAGCCGAAACCAGCTCACACACTCGACGCGAGCCCTGCGTAACTCGGACGTATGCGCCCGTCAACAATAAATCAGTCCACGAATATTTGAGTTGGCGTTCGTGGCCAATGAGTACCGTGACGTCACTTATCATGACTTGAGAATGACAAGTTCTATAGTATGCTAAAAAAACAGGGTGGAAGCTTGGATTCATCATCTTGCAAGAAGTGGACATGATCCAACCCGAGATCACCGGTTATAAAACATATCAACTCCCCACTATCATATACAAGAAGAAAAGGTTGGGCCTCGGTCAACCATGCGGAGCGACAGCCACGTTTGTCAGAGAGGACGTGGCTCAGACTGCACTTGACACCTCGCACATCTGCAATGAACTTCGGGAATACATGCACCTCAAGCACGTCACAACCGCGTGATTTCTAATTTCGCTTTTTAGCTGAGGATTAAGGACTTAATAACAATCAACACAACGCCAAATAGACGGGTCAAGGAGAAACACACGGGAGAGGGACAAGTATTCTTCCGTCTATTCTACGCTGTTTTTCATTATGTCTATCCATGAACAATCCAACGTATTACTTGGCTAATTGCGCTCACGCTTCTCACTTCGTAGGAGGGGCCCGCCAATCAAAGAAACAACATAGCAGCCAAGTGAGCTGTAATTGGTTAAGGATGGTTGAGGAGATGAAGAAACAAAAGCACGTGGGTGAATTCGACTGGAAAACAGACGCGCGAGTTGCGCAAGAAGTCGACGAACCTGCCCGTCGTGTGGTTAACAGAAAACAAAGGACTGCTCACACGTTAATTTTTTTTTTCTTCAGATGTGACTATGCAGGCTATTATTGTGGCCGGAGCTGACCTCCTGAACACGATATTTGCCAGCCCAGTCAGGGAGGACCCACTGACGTACCTGATCCTGTACGGCCAATCTGTGAGTGTTTTGTTGATTGGTTTTATTTTCCGCCTTTCAAAAATAACTAACTTATACTTGATTTTGGTTAGACGCTTGTACGATCCCAGCCTACGCTCTAAAAAAAGTTTGTGCGTCTACTTTTACGCACAACCCTCAGAGAGCCAATCACCGCAACTTACAGAGGCAGCTCAGCGAATGGCAATGGCGAAACATATGTTTAGACCAAAAAACACACTCTGAGTTGTGACATTAAGCAATGCAAAACGTGACGTATACATTGCTGAATGTCACAACTCACACTGCGTTTTTTAGTCTAATCATATGTTTCGGCATTGTCATTCGCTGAGCTCCCTCCGTAAGTTGCGTTGATTGGCTCCCCGAGTGTTGTGCGGGAAAGCAGACGCACAGGCTTTTTTTAGAGTGTTGAAACGGCGGATCTTCAGAGTTTTAAAGATATATTTCAGATACCAAAACGCCTCCGTAGGAGTGGGCTTCGCGAGGAGTCGCGAAATTAGTTGCGCTTTAGACCAGAAACACATTGAGCTACCCTGGTGATAAAAATTATTGTTGCCAGTCATTTAAAGCTTTGTCTGAAATCGTGGGAAAGGCATTTTGGTCCACTCAGAGAAGTGTGAAGGCTAGTCCATGACAGAAAAAAACGCCATCGCTTGAGCATCCTGATATCGATTCCGCAGTCCGTTTCACACAAAGTCTGACCGCCACCGACGCTATAGTATCAGATGGAGCCAATCAAGCTAGGCGGAAACTGCAGCGTCACTGCAATCGCCGTCTTTGTGCGTTCGAGATCAGCAACCAAAGCAATCACGCGTATGGCGCGTTCATCGTGCGCGATTGGTTTGGTCGGTGATGCCAAACGCTCAACGGTGATGAGTGCCGTGACGATGGCACTTTTGTCACTTTTTGATTAGCTCCATTGAATCGTACGATCGGCTGCGGTAGGACTTGATGTGAAACGGAGTATCCGAAGCGCAAGTTCGTCTGCTTCTCTTTGCAGGGGTTGTGGTGACGTCAGAACTAGCTCTGATTGGCTCTAGTTGAAGCATGGGTGGCAGACCTCAAAGCAAGCTGCCTTGATGTCTACCTACTATTCTTCCATTCGGGGCAGTTTAAGAACACTAAATTCAAGGCCCCACACGCAATCATTAAAGCTTCTGGTTATTAAGACATGTTCGTGACACACTACACTACTGAAGAAATTTGAACTTGTTTGTATCATACGGAAGAACACGGAGAACGCGAGAGTTTGTCTCGTGCACAGCGCATCTGAAAACGCCCAGAGCTCACCGCAGCCAAGCATAGCAAATCATAATGCACGCAGAATACATGCACCACGCATTATTCTTCCCGGGCTCATCAAAATGACCGAGGCATGTTTTATTTGTTTACAGGTTGCCCTTCGACTTAAGGCACTGGAGTACCCAGGAATTAACATGAGGCTGACTGGCGTATATAGCGTGAGAAATTTCATCGGTCATTCATTACAATCACTGGCGCCCTTTTTTCCTCACAAAAATTTGACGTCTTTTTTTTTTTGCATGCGCCCTATGTCTTTACAGGCACCTTATTTTATTGAGAACCTTATACAGCAAGAGCATCCACCAACGGTTCCTGTAACGAGAGCCAGCCTTCTAATGTCGACGGGGGGTCTGTTGAAGGGTGGAACACCTCACGCCGATGCTGACGTAGTCCTCTTTCTCACCAAGTGAGTGTGAATCTGTCATTTGATAAGCTCGTACTCAGAAGCCCGATTCTATCTGGATGAGCGTCGCACCGGCGTGCGGTCGTCAATCAGTATCAGCTAGCCGTACGTCGTGTACTGCGCTGGCTAAACTTCCCATTTAAAACGTATATACAGCGAAAAAGACAGGACGGAAGAAAGGAGACAAACAACCGCTGAACCTACAACTCAAGTTTTAATCGTCAAGGCACAACCTATGTACAGGATCGAACAAAGGAAACACACAAAGCCAATAACCCCACTGAAACCCCCACAGTGATTGCACATGCTCTCGTGGTGAAATAAAAACTAATTCTGTAGCTGACAAAAGAACTGACGGGCGCTGACACACTCTTCCCCCAAGCGCTCTATAGCCTCTGGCTCTATAATCTATAGCGCGCTTGGGAGAAGAGTGTGTCAGCGTCCCGTCAGCTCTTTTGTCGGCTGAAGAATGCGATTTTCATTCGCGACGACAGCATGCACGATGATTGTGCGGGTTTCAGTGAGGTGCTATTGGCTTTGTGTGTTTCCTTCGTTTGATCGTGTATATAGGCTGCGTCTTGACGACTAAAACTTCAGTTGTAAGTTCAGCGGTTGTTTGTCTCTTTTTTTGCGTCCCGTCTTTTTCGCTGTATGTTTTCAATAATCATGCCTTACCAACACGCCCAAGATTCCGTTTTAAACTTCTCATCTTCGGCGACGATACCAGACGCCCTTTGGGGCTGAGCTAAAGGCTGAGTCATTCACACGCTTGAGACTTCCTTTCGCCATGTGCCTTGTAAGTTCATAAAATTTTTGACTACGAGGGGACATACTGGCGCCATCCATGTATGGTAGCCATGGAACGCTTGCAGCTCTTTTTATATCTTCTCGTTTTTTGCGCATAATTTTTTTCTTAGCTCGAAAAACGTTTTACAGTGCTGTAAATGACCAATTCATGAGGAATGGTCATTTAATCTCGCGAATAACCGAAAACCTTTTGCTTAAGTAAAACGCAGCTGCACGATCACCTCATAGATTACGCCAGCGCGCCTATTTGTTATCTTGTCGCAAAATGTTACAATAACTAGGTCAAACTATGGTCCCTAGAAAGACTGGCTAGTCTTTCGTCCACTGGCCCTCTCGATGACTGCTCCGGAATGAAAGCGCGTGGCGGCGCTGCGAGTAATCGGCGTGGGCACTCTATCGGCGTGCTGGAATTTGGCAGTTACCAAGCCACAAAAATAAAAACTTTAGAAAATATGACCGACACGAGCAAATGAGCTCTTCACAGATAAATTATTTACAACTTCTCCCCTTTGGAAAGGTTAGCCGCTCTCGCCTTGCTGCCCTCTGGTTGTTCATTGCTTTGGTGTAAAGACGACAACGGAAGAGGATGAAGAACTTGAGTATGCTTGTCATTATTGCCACTGCAAGCACCTAACAGCTAAACAAAGGTAAATCTGTCCTTCCTAAGAAGGCAGAGAAGTGAGCAATGCTTTTCTCATTAAGGTTGTTGAAACTGAAGAAGGTAGTGAGTGCGGAAAGCAGCCACAACAGCACGCCCATTGCGCGCAGCGCTCCCTGCAATTTCATCCACGACGCGGTCACCTCGCTGCGTGGAAATGACGTCCGAACGGGAGACTAGCCAGTCTTTCTAGGTTGTTGTTTGTTTTGTTTGTTTATTTCTGGGGTGACGGGAAAGGTGAACACCAGCAGATTGTGAACCTCCGTTGATGGGGCGAGTCACTACCTAGTGGATTAGGGAATATGATGAAAATGGGGAATAGGAGAGAATAAAAATATTGAGAAAAAGGGTCATCTTTTCGTACTGTGAGTGCTATGCAAAGAGGCTCAAAAAGGGACATATAGTGTTCAGCACAGCGCCACCGCAAGAACGTCACCGTCCCCGACTCTCTCACTCTCGGACATTGCGTGTAATGGCGGTACGAAAATGTACGACATCACAAGCGGCGTCGGTAAATAATTTTACTGCCTTAAAACACGCAAGAAGAGCAACATAATTGTAAGAGATCTGGGGAAATAAGCAGGGGTGATAAGTTTCTTGCATGCACAGTGGCCAAAGACACTCATATTGGCCAAGGAACGCTCTCAGTACGATGATGCTCCATAGCGATCTTTGTGCGACTGGTTTTAAGGACCCTTTCGAAGCTTTGAAAGACTCTAAAATGGCGATTACCATTGCAACCGACAGTGGTGAGCCAATCACCTTGAGAGGTTTTGTTGTCTGTATGTTGGTATTTGTTTGTATCCACATAGTAAGTGGTTTCGTTTGTACGGGACTTCGCGTGTAGAAGGCACTTTTCCAGTCCACGAGCTTGCGTCCGTGAATTTGTCAGCACTGTAGATATTTGTGAGACAGAGTGGAAACCCCAGAACGTGCGCAGCCTGTAACCAGAAGTAGAAAAGGACACATCTAGAAGATGCATATAATATGAACTTTTGTATATGAGTGAATTTCACCACCACACGTGTGGAGTTGCTCGTGACAGAGTAATACAGCGCTGTACGAACTCAGTCATCACAGCCAAGTGGAGGTAGCGAGCACGATCACGCGATATCGCCACTGCGTAGAGCCCAAAGAATGGTGTTTAGCGGATGAATTTTTGATTTCATTGAAGCGAAAGCTTCCTTAATTAATTTCTTAACCACAGTGCACCGAGGAAATACATTAGCAGATATAAATAGACATATAGATCTTGCACAGAAACTTGTATTTAGTCTTTAATTTAATTGCTGGGACGCTAGAAAGTGGAAGTTAAAGAAATTGTCTCTTTCCTTAAATTCGAGGCCCGCGAAAAATAAATGAAGGCAAAATCTAAAAATTATATTCCTCAAATAGTAAAGATTTTTTTTTCATTGTGTCTTTTGGATACAACCACTTTGACGCCAATAGGTTCAGTGGTTGCTAAAAATAAGGACCGAAACGTTGCCATTGGAAATGCAGCGTCTCTTCTACTGTGATATTTTTAAATACTTAAACTTAAGCATTATACGACATTAAAGTTAAAGGTCGCTGGCAGTGTTGTTTTTTTCTTCACTGATCGTCCACCAATCTCCCTACACGCAACTGCTGTTTTTTTTTTTTTTTTTTAATGGAGTCGTTTGTATTCATCTTGTGTGTACGAGCGAATCATCGGCGCAGGAATGACTTGCTCTGCAATCGCGTCCACATGCAGCGACAGGCGCATCTCGCTTAGCTGGACCGCCCCATGATCCATAATGCTGCTTTTTATAACTAATATTGGTATCACAGGGGTGCTTAAAGGAGCTGTGCAACGATATTCAATTGGAATGTTTTTCTCTCTACACGAGCTTACTGGCACACCTGGGACTCAAGGATACTCACACGCAACGCCATTGGCCAAGAAACTCCTTTGTTGCGGTATAATCTCAAGGCTAAAAGCGATCATTTTCATTCAATCTCTCCTTTGTAAAATTTGATGACGTAACTCGGGGATCGCAGTACACCCAAGTGACGGTATTTGAATGCGGTTCATAGATTGGACCCGAGCATTGCGTGGGCACTCGACTTGGGCTCGTGACAATTGCTAGCTCGAGAAGCATTCGGGTTGTGACCCGTGTCCAATCGCTGCAACGACGACAACAGCCGAGCCATAACAATGTCTGGAACTCAGCGCGTGTCCTGCGCTTTGCCAACCCCAGCGCGTGGCTATGATCAACACTGGCGGCATACACACTAAAAGTTTTTACACCTTTAAGGGTGTAAAAGGGGTGTTTTGGTAATTTACACCCTTGACTACACCCCTTTAGCACCCTTAAATCAGCTACTGCACCCACATTATTGTACCGAGAGGGGTGTTGTTTCGTGTTACACCCTCCATTTAGTGGAGGGTGTGAGAAGGGTGTAGAAGAGGGTGCTAAATAATAATATGAAAGGATTTCTGAAACCTTATATGTGGACCTCCCCATAAATGTATACACGAACTCATCTCTGTTACGTCACGGCGCGGTGGTGGCGCGTCGGACGCACTTCCGGTCCGGGGCTGTGGGCGGAAGTGCCCATTTGAGACGTGTATTCCTGCGTTGTTTTGAAAGGAACCAGACAAAAATTTGCCTTCTCGTCAAAATGCTGCGACTGGGGCTGTTTTAAGAGAGTCGGGAAAGGTTTGAAGGTCAGTTTTCATGCGCTCGGTTCGTCCGAGAACGCGGATATGTCCAGTGAAAAAAAAAAAAAAAAAGTGAAAGCCGTTTACAACTCCCTGTAACGCCGAATTTGAGCGCAGCTCTTGAGGAGGGGGAGGGAAGGGTAAGGGGGGTGGGTGGGTCACGTGACCTTGGGGGGCCACGTGACGATGCCAATGACGTCATCAGTGACGTCACTGATGACGTCATCAGTGACGTCACTCATGTGACGATGACGATGCGGATACCGATGACGTCATCAGTGATGATGACGATGACGATGCGGATGCCGGTGACGTCATAAGTGACGTCACTGATGACGCTATCAGCGATGATGACGATGGCGATGCGGATGCCGGTGACGTTATCAGTGACGATGACGCCATCGGGGGGGGGGGGGTCACGTGACCTCGGGGGAGGGGGTCACGTGACCTCGGAGTGGTCACGTGACCCCCTCAGGGTCACGTGACCGGGGGGTCACGTGACCTGGGGAGTCACGTGACCTGTTGCATGCAACCTGTTGCATTTCCACTGAGTTGCTGCATCTCAGGTTGCATGCAACCTGTTGCATCTTCATCGAGTTGCTGCATCTCAGGTTGCATGCAACCTGTTACATCTCCTCTGAGTTGCTGCATCTCAGGCTGCATGCAACCTGTTGCATCTCCTATGAGCTGCTGCATCTCAGGTTGCATGCAACCTGCTGCATGTCAGGTTGCATGCAACCTGTTGCATCTCCTCTGAGTTGCATGCAACGCGCGGTTACGCCGACGGCGACGGCGACGGCGACGGCGACGGCGACGGCGACGCCGCTCAGGCTGGAAACGGGCCCCTAAGAGCTGCGCTCTAAAAAACCAGACGCCGTTGGACCAGATTGCTTGGGTGGGAAGCATTTTGGGTTAAATTCACGGATACTACTGGCCATCAAATTTATTTGTATTGTTCCAAAATGAACGCCGGAAAACCGTCAAGTTGTACGGACCACCTGCGAACTACGTTCAGTGCGTCTTCAAGTTCAAACGGTTGCCTGATCGTTCGAACCGTCGTCTGCTCTTTCAAACGTTTCTGCTTGTCGTCTGCTCTTTTAGAGGACACCGGCCCGTAGACCAAACGTGGGCCCGGTACTTGCGATAAGAATCAAGTGCAGGCCTCAAAAGACTTAAGTTTGAAGGTTGGTAAGCAGGCTCGACGTAAACAGTAGATACAAGAAGATGCTGATCATTGTTACCACTGGCCATCACCGACTTGTTATGCCTGATTCACTTGGTTGGATTCTGCTTGCGATTTTCAGTATCGACGTCGACCATCTCAGCTACGGTTCACGCTTTTGCAGTCCGAGCGACGTCGCTACTGAAAATTGCGAGCGAAATCTCATCATGTGAATCAGGCTTTAGCGTACATTCTGCGGCGTCTACGCGGAATGAATCGCCGCATATCAGATTATTCACGCGCAGTTTTGCGGTGTAACGAGCCTCGTTAATTTCGCTGACGCTGCTCAAGTAGTCAGACATCGCCTGGAAGACGTAGAGTCAACAATTCTAACGCGAAAAAGAGCGCGGGGACTCACACCGGCGCCGACAACATCGCATTTCAATGGTTTGTTTATGGGCGACGGCGAGCTTTTTGCCCACACCCCCATCGCGCATGCGCGGCGCCGGTGGCGTCCGCTAGGGGCGCTCCGGTTTGTTTGTAAACATGAGTTGGTGTATAGGTTAAATTTATGCTTAAAAACATCGGTTGTTAGCAGTCGTTTTTTATAATGTTAGTTGTAATTCATGCAAATAGTTGATAATAAAGTGCCTCTCCTGCGTGCAATTTTTTGTGTTCACAAAATTTTATACGAGTTCATATTCAATTTTCTTAAAAATTACTCCATCCACAAAAAATTGGAAACCAGGGAGAAATTCTGAATGCTATCATTTTTTACAAATATTTATTGATCGAAGTGTAGCAGTAAGAAAATCAGTCTCCAGTTTACTTCTGACAACATAACATGAAATCAAAATATAATATGTTTGACAAATATTCATGACATGCTGCCAGAACCTGTCACATTACCATGTCAACCTATGAAAAATATTGATTTGAAAATATGACGACATGCACAAGAACTCACACACATAAAGAAGCAGAACCCATAAAAAACCAGTCCGAGCGAGACATAAGACTTCCTAAAATATGGGCTAATGCAGTATCCTGGTGTAGATCACACAAAATCTGGAGAACCAGGAGAAAAAAGGAGACATTTGACTTTACTTTAGATGCATCATGTGAACAGATCTATTTACGGCGCCCCTCTATCGCGATTTGGTCAGTTTCGGTTTCAGTATTGCAACTTTTACTGGTTTCGGTTTCATATTTTAAGGATCGCGTCTTCGACGCCCCATCGGTAGCGACACCAGTTCTTTGTATTTTTTTTTTTTTCCGGCATGGTTTCGCCATTTTTGCGACCGTTAGGTTGTTTTTCCGTTTCGCGGTATGGAAATGCCTTTAGAAATGGAAATGTGCTAATTTAATCAAGTTTATCTATCTGTGAAGTTTTCTCTTGTGATGATTATGTTCAAGAAGAGCGCGGAAGGCCGACGACGCAACAGAACGAGCAACTCAACGCAGTTGGTAAGTGTACTTCTTTGTTTGCATTGTACGCGTTGAACGAGAAGTGAACATTATGGAGTTTTAGAATAATCTCGTGGCTGCTGTGCATGCGCAGACCCAAAACAAGCTTCGGACTCTAGCTTTGGGGCCCATTATTTTTCGATAATAGCGTGGTTACCTTAAAAGGCGGCGTACCGCAAAAGGCGGCGCCCACGACATCTCCGTTGATTGCGTCTTCGACGCCGTCGCCCGCTCGGGAACTGCGTGAGTCGCGCTCGGCGACCGCGGTCGGTATGGTCGACGCGTATTGAAAACGTCACAAATCGCTGGATTCACATCTCAAAGCTATCGAGGCGCGTGTACTTACGATCGCGGCAGACATGTAAGCATGCCTGGGTGGTGGATCGTCTGGGCTTCGTAAGTACAACAGAGCAGCTTGGCAGCGACAAAAACAAAACATGCGGCATTGAGTGTAAAAAAACTACAAAAATGTTACTCTGGACAAAAAGCTTGTTTAATTTTCAAGATAAACCGTTCTAACTTTCAAATAAAAGCTGCCGCGACATATTGGTGGCGTTTTAAGCGCGAGATGCTTGCGTTTGGGGGGGTCCCCTTCAGAGAAACGCTATTCTAAAATTCTTCGCCGCAATCCTCGCTATTTTGCCGTCCGTAACGCGCGGTAAAGTAGCGCCCGATATTCTAAAACTCCCTATTTTCTCGTTAAGCTAGAATGTTTTTTTTTTTTCTTTTTTTAACTAGTTGGGTTTGCTTTATCTGTCCTAATGTTTGTATCTATGTGTAGCGTAATGAAAAGTTGCCACTCATTCTGTGTATGGTCCGAGAAAGTGTAGCTCATGTCAACAGAGCACGTATTGAATTCCTAATGCTACTTTCGGTCCGTTGCTTTAGGAAATGTCTTATTGGTCTAGCAGTGTACTGATGTCTTTCAACTATAAATTGACTACATTGACAATACTTCATTATATTTCCGAAGTCAGACTTCCTTGGAATTCGGTTCATGCAGAGACAATATTCCTTTTCAGTCAAAATGGTTGAAGAGGATATCCATCTTTTGTTTTGAAGTTATGGAAGTGGACTAAATTGTACTGTTAGGACAAACTTCGGTCCCCTGGCTTTCTAGAATTGAACTGGGTTTATATTTGTCGGTTAGAACTTTTGATAAAGCAGTTGTTCCTTTTTCCTCTTTTTTTTCTCTTTCATTTTGCAATTGTGATGTGATCAAGCCGAGGGCCGCAGTTATTCCCAAATGAAGCAGCAGCAGTGTGTTCCCAGCTTGCGTCACTTAGATTCATTTCAAGGCATGCCACGAAATTAATGCCCCTGTTCATACACCGTTGGAATTGGGACTGACTTCAAGATGCAGTTCGACACAGTGTTTAAGCGGTATGAAACGTCTGTTGAATGACCTATGCGGTTGTCACAGGTTCGTGGTTGGTCAACCCGAAACGCTTGTCTTCCTCTTCCCAATGGTTTGAAGCTCGGCCGGCATTATACTTTTTCATACTTAGCGTGCAACGCTGTCAAAGCTACTGGCGCGAGTGCGTGGCTTCATCTACGGTTTTGTTTGTGCGAGAAGGCGTGCAAATGATCAACAAGACCAAGCCCCACGCTCGCGCCAGTAGCTTTGACAGCGTTGCACCTTAAGTATGAAAAGGAGTATAGTCTCATCCGAGCTCAAGCCTTTGACGCTCAGGTAAACATGTGCGAGGATTGTAATTGACCCTGCCCCCAAACCACCTATAAACAGCCCAAAATGACAAAAAAGACAAAATTTGTGACAGCGGTGTTCGAGAGAAACTGCAGACGTTTAATTACCCTGCCTGAAACTTTGCAAACATTTCAGTGTGGTTGCACCTGTGTGGGCGAGGTAAATCCACTATGAAAAGACCCTGAAGTGACGCCTTCAGGATGCCGAAAATAATTATGGTAAGTTAGAAATTAACCCACTAGTATACTTCCTAAATATTTGGGCCGGGTGTCGATTAAAAAATTTTAACCCAGTTCATTTGTCACAAATTTTCAGGCATAATATCTTGAAAAGAATGGAACTGCAGATGTTCCAAACTGGCTGAGGTAAATCAGCCTTGCAGTGCACCAAGGTTTACACTGAACATACTTTTGTGTATTGTCCACGAGGTGTAGCTCTTGCATTGAAGTTTTATGTTGTAGTTTCTTCAATGTTTGAACTTTCAGCGCGCCAGCTGGGTAGTGTGTAAATGTTTTTTTTTTATAGCGCAAGCAATATCTTAATCCTGGTGGCAGAAAGTTTCGGCTAGCAGTTGACATGGTTGGACAACGGTGTGCATGCTTGCTTTCTCTGAAGCGGCCAATGAAGCGAAATAACAGCATGTGCGGATTGTTCATGCATTTAATTTTTTGTTTGTTGTTCGTTTCAGACTACATGTGCTCCCAGTACAAGGGGTGGCCCTCCAGGCACTGACGACCAGCATGTCATCTCTGCTGTGCTGTCGAGGGAAATTTAAAGGGTAAATATTGCAGCTGCAGTTTTTTCTATTCTATCCCTGCTACACTTCCTGCGAATTTCTGTGCATACTTGGTCTTTTTGTTTTCATAGTACTGTAAACTTTTGTTATAATCCGTTGCAACTATAGAATAGCACAAGCCCCTCCCACAATTCCCTTTGCTCGCCATGATTGGTGGTGTCCTCTCGGCTCTCCTCCTCTCTAGTGTTTGCTTATTAAAAAGAGTGAAGGGCTTTGTGGGAAGGCCTTCTGCTATTCTAGAGTGGCAACAGAGTATAATGACCTCAGTTAATTTAACCATTTCGAAGAGTCCTAGCAGGCACCCATGCATTTTTATGGGAAGGACTCTGCATCATATTTTGAACCGAGAAAATGACCCCACAAACGGGAAAGCACGGGCTTTCTGCTACAAAATTAACGGAACCAAACTTTGTTTTCAAGATCAGACCGGAAAAAGTCGACTCCTGTCTTAAACGGCGAGTAACAGAAATCCTGTGCTAGTCTCGCCACGTTGGGAAGCTAATGCTATGACCCCCATCTTGATTTCTTTAATGCTTGTTATGGCTGTTTTCACATCTGGTATTTTCACTGTTCTTTGGCCAAAAGTGAGTGGCAGGTCACCATAGGTTTCCAGGAGAAAGTGGTCGCATATGCAGAAATTTCTAGCAAGTTCGTAGCGCAGTGGCACTTCGTCGCAACCGAGGAAAAACTATGGTATTGTTGGTGCAAAACATTAAGCCTCACGACTAGCAGCAACTTAATCATGGATATACTGCACCGTACGGCGTTTATTTGAGCTCTACTCCACTCAAAATATTACAGGGGCACTTAGGTACCCCTTTGTGGATTGAATGCGAAAGCATTGCCATTCCTAACGACACTTCCTTTTTTTTTCCTCTATTGTTAGGAATGGCAATGCTTTCGCATTCCATCCACGTATGTATAACTAAGTGCCCCTCTAATATTTGTATTACGTTACATAATACGGCGTCACACATCATGGTACGTCATGTCGTCACGTGAAGTGTGATGTCATCGAACCGAGGACATATTTTTATGACCATCTTTCGGGCACATCAACGCCGATGCCGTCAAACATGATGAAAAAACAGCCTCAGATAAACAGGGACAAAAAACGGGTAAAGACATGCCATCTTTTGCTGTAATGGGACAAGCTTCTTTTTGAGGGGAGAGTAATGTCGCATTCCGAAGCAGCTGAGATAGCACAGCAGCTAGCATGCCCGGCTCTCACACAGCAGCACCGGGTTCAAATCTCAGCCGTGAAAGTACATTTTATTTTTTCTTTAATCCTCCGTTAACGTTTGGTACAACTCGGATTTTTCGCTCCATGGACATATAATGCTTTGGCATTAAAAAGGCACATCCAGTCAGGAATGTGCCTTTTCGTGTGGTAGGGTCGTACAGCCGCTCACCACTTTGAAAATCACTACTGAAGTACAAGGGGGCGCTAATGATCACCAAATCAGGTTCACGCCATTCATAGGTGAAGGATCCTTTTGCGTGCACTGAAGATTTGTGTGACATTTGCTTTCGTTGATTCATTGGCGCATCTCGCCGTTGATCGCAGTCCTGCACCTGGTTAGCTCTAACGGGCTGGATGGACAGCTCGGCAGACTCGTCGGCTGAATCCTCCGTGTGTAGTTTAGCGTTGCCCTTATACTGCTTCAAGTAGGGATGCATCTGAACAGTGCGCAAAACACATGCCTCTTGCCCACGCTTCTATATTCATTGCTGGTCGCGGCGAAATAGCCAAGTGATGTGCGGCCATGTTTGCCCTAAAAAGTTTGTGAGACATTTTGGATAATGTCGTAATATTTAGTTGTAAGTCACTCAAAAGGTGCGACAAATTTTGTTTTGTTAATACGGATTTCTTCTCGGGTATCGTAAGTTTGCTTTTTAAACTCGGCCTCTGATGTATCGATCCTCCCAATAATTGAAACTTAGTGTGGCGGATCCAGACCTTTGTTTGTTTTGGGGTGGCGGAAAATTTTTAACGATACTATTCTCCCATTCTTTCTTGTTCAAGGGGTTCCACTCAGGGGGGTCCACTCATGTCCAATTGCCTCCGAGAAGGGGGGGGAGGGAGGGGGGTCCCCCCCCCCCTGGATCCGCCACTGTTGTGAAACCTGCAGTTGATACTCACCCATTCGGAGCATGGCTTTATGATCCGCATAGAACCCTATTACCGTTTCCTTCCTGTCCAGTGTGATTAAAAATACTTGTTCAAGATAGTAAACAAACAAAAAAATTAAATAAAAATACACAGGGACAACAAGTAGACATAAAACACTGGCGCCAGTGTTTACCACCACTTATTGTCCACGTGTTTTTTGCGGCGCTTGTCTACGATCATGGATCAGTTGGCCCAAATTGCCATGTTAATTCTGCGAGATGCCTATAAGTCTTAGCTTCTCTATGTTCAAATTTGGTAAACTTCATAAGCGATAACATCTGCTCGCTTATCTTTGGTAGACCTTTTCAAAAGCCGAAATAAAAGAGTGCAATGCAGCAGCAAAAACAGTGAGCGATTGATTCTCGCAGACTCGGGGGCAAAATATACTTTTGCATTATGGTGCCCCTGACAATGTTATTAGTGCCACTCATTAAACTATCAAGGTAGTGTGTAAATTAAGTGCCTG
The DNA here is from genome assembly GCF_016920785.2 of Ixodes scapularis. Lineage (NCBI taxonomy): Eukaryota > Metazoa > Arthropoda > Arachnida > Ixodida > Ixodidae > Ixodes > Ixodes scapularis. The sequence goes on from NW_024609843.1 coordinate 355,718, forward strand.
GGTGAGCAAAAATGTAGGAATTGTGATTGTGACCTGCATTTAGGGCTGGTTCACACATACAGTGCAGCGCTAACTCAGTCCTGTTAAGGCAACGAGTCACTGCTACTTCCATGGCTTGTATCGTGTGTTCTGAGGGTCCTCCTTTCCTAAAGGACTGATGTCCCGGTTTGTAATACTGATTCAGCGCTGAGGTAGTGCTGCGCTGTGAACAGGATGCCTTGCGCGGACATTGAAGTTTAGATAAGCAGATCAACGTGTAACTGTGCATCTTTTTTCTTTATAGGTTACCAGTACAAGGTCTCCCATGGACATGAAGGCAGTACAAGGTCTCCCATGGACACAATGGCAGTACAAGGTCCCCCATGGACACGAAAGCAGTGTACCGTATACTCGAATTTTGCATTTTTAATAAACCAGTTAT
>NW_024609843.1:356238-425540 GCF_016920785.2 Ixodes scapularis
AACGCCAACATAAGGATCCCCACAAGTGCGTCATCAAATTTCATGAAGGAGAGACTGAACGTCTGTTTTTTACCTTGAAATTACGCAACGATCAAGAAGCTTGGTCGGTGCGCCGTGTACGAGTATACTTGGTCTAACTAGTGCCAGTAAGCTTGTGTAAAGTAAGAAACACTCTTACCAAACATCGTTTTACGGCCCCTTTAAGACAAGAAATTGATAGTGCAAGTGACAGAATGTTACGGTTGGAAGGCAGAGACTGGGAGTATAATATGTCAGCAGAGAACAGTTTCGCAAAGATCACTAAAAGGTCTACGAGCGTGTGAATGAAGTTTGATTGCTGCTTCTGCTGTACGAGCTTTCTTGCAAGTATGGAGCTGTCAAGAGCGATGACCTCGAGCTTGCTGCTTAAAATGAACTTCCAACTGGCGATCGCATCACCCCACAAAGTATATCTTTGCTCTCATTTTATGGCCCCTGAACATCTACTGACCAGCTTCCTTATAAAAAAAAAAAAAAAAAAAAAAAAAAAGATAGTTCTACGGAAATTATTGCATGCGCGCCCTGAAGCATAATCATATGCACCTTATTTTACGAGAAAAGAAATTAAGAAAAAACACGTTGGGTCAATCACTGGGGTCTATACGGAGGGGTCGTGGCAACACGTGGCCGAAACAAAAGCCTTTCGATTTCAGAATGCAGCATGCATTACTGCGGAATCGATCATAACGTGAGTGTGTGAAACATCTTAATTAGTATCGTATACGACGGAGACAAAACCCATTCTTATTTTTACGTAAATGTTCCCTATCGGCCAAGTGGTCCGCCCGAGGTCCCTCTATATATTATTGCGGGGATTGACATTCCGAGTTTGTCTGCAGAAACAGTATACGCGCACTGGCATATCTTTACGCCCCGGTCACACTGCCCTTGCACCATACAAAAAAGGCCCGCGGAGTTCTCTGCAGAGACGATCACAGAACTAACTGCGGACACGCCCCGAGCATGTTCGAAGCTTGTTCGCTTCATACGTGCTTCGAAAATGTCCGCAGACAGTTCTTGTATGACCAATGCGACCGCCAAACGAGGAAGAAACAAGTCTTAGACAGTGTCTGCATGCTATATTGTATTAGCAGTGTGAGGGCGGCCTCGGGGTGCGTGTTGTTTGTACCGCGACACCACTGCGGTCACTGACAGAATGAGAAAGGCACGGATGACGCTTCGATGTCTCGTTCTCTTCAAACGTGCACGCGCAGCCGATGCACAGCATGCGTACTACAACGAGCGCGTGCTAGAAGCCGAGCACTCGAATAAAATTCCGCGCACAAACAAATACAGACAAAACAAGGGACGTGGCCAGGGTGGGATAGGGCTTATGGGTCTGAAGCCAGGCCCCCGAAACGAGCTTGACTCTATGATACTATGATTTTTAGTTAAATGCATAACAGCCCCCTCCCCCCTCCCCCTCCCCTCCCCCCCCCCCCCCCCCCCCCAATACACACACTCCATGTCATGGACATCCCAGACATCCCAGTCATCCCAGCCCCACCCACTCCTCAAAGAATAAAAAAAAAAAAAAAATCTTGGCCCCGCCATTGGACAAGACGCCCGCGTACTGCACCTAGTCGGAGTCCTCCGAGCGTCGCCAGGTATCCAAAGAAGAGCGCTACGGCGGCGAAGACCTGCGGCATCGTGTCGTGTCCTGGAGCAGTCGTCACGGAGCCGGTGCGGGAGCGGGAACTGACAGCCTTCCAGAGCGTGAAGGAAAGAGCGTCGTCCGCGGGAACCCTGCCAGTGCAAACGCCGGGCAACGAATGGGATATACGCGTGTGCACAGTCGGACGTGGCACGTTGGTGCCGGGATCCTTGGGAAACCGTTTTAGCGGTCCGAAAGGGAGAGGCCGGAGAAGACGTGCTGGCGAGTCTGCTGCAAGCCGCCAAGAGGGAAGGTTCTATCCGATTCTGCGACCCCCCCTCTCCGCTGGTGCTCTTGCCTCCTGGTGTTTGTTTCTGGCGCGTCTTTGACAGCCGCTCATTGTAAACGGGCAAGCCTCTCTCGCCCCCGTCCTTTATTTATGTTTGGGAGAGGGAGATTCGGGTGCGACGTGGGGAAGTCGGCTTCTCTGGTTGAGGTCTGCGGAGCGCCCGGAGTTACGCGTGACTCGGCTCACGTGGGCATGCTGTCGCAGGTTGGGTGAACCGGAGGTTTCTTGGGGGGAGGTGCTACGCGCTGGCGTCATTATGTGTCTGCCGAAGCGCTACTGCAGAGTACTTGAGACTTAACTCTAGAGCCGTAGAGCGGTAACGTTGACGACTTTTAAAATGAATTTTAAAAAAAAGTAAGCACTTTGGGTTACCTCATCTGAGAACGATCAATCAAATTATGCTCAATAAGAGCTTTAGAAGTTGTGATAGACTACAGTGATGTAACGTCGAATATTTTATCATTTTTTAGGGTTTTGAGGATTATTGAACTAGTCAACATGAGCTGTGCTATATTATCAAAAACGTATTCCTCAATCAAACACAGCACATACAACGAGTGCCAGCCTCAGGAAGCGACAGCACGTTCCCAGGTTTCACAAAATATTGCTCCACTTATCTTAACAGAGCTAGGTTACTTTACGTCAAACGCTCGCTTACACTCCTTTATTACTTTCTCCGCAACTTCATGAGAGACATACAGTTTTAAACTGCAGTGTCGTATAACATTGTGACATTCAACTTGGTCCTAGCAAGAGTGAGGTCAACGATCTTCCAGTTGCTGAAGTTTGCTCGTGTGCCGTGGATCTTCAATGACTTTGACAGGTGCTTTAGGGTAGTTTACATCACTTGTGTAGACCCTTTGCCAAATTGCCCAAGTACACTGCTCGCGCTAGCCTTATTCGTATAAAAGCTTCGAAGTAAATAATCAAAATAAAGCGCTGATGATCACGCGACCCGGCGCGAAGTGTTATTGGATTTTTGCTTTCGAACATACGCTGCAGAAGGCAGCAAGAGCAGCGCGTGGAACTACACTCGCGCACGTTCACTGGTGCTTGGGTAATTTAGCAAAAGGACTATCATGGTAGCCACAGGTACTCAGAGCTCCGGGCTACAGAGTAATAAAAGTTTAGATTCTTGGGGCGCGTGACACTCGCGCATGATGAGACAGAGAGAACAGAAGTATAGGGGGTGTTCACTGAAGGAGTGAAGGCCATATTCCAGGGCGATGCTCCGAGCGGAGGCTGAGAACGAGCTCACATTACTAGGCTGCTAAGACCGGAAATCTTGATGGTGGGGAATGCACGTTGCAAAAGAACCGTGAAAGCTCACTGTCAGCACGCGCTCAGCAGTCGTCTTCGCAGCTATGGCCGCCTACACACAGTAAACACTGATCCTGTCGGTTGAGACCACTAATCTTTATAGCAGTAGGCTGGATCGCGGACCGCAGCCTCGGCAGCTGGGGCCGAGTGTCGCCACCGGCGGCCATTGATTGACACCAGCCAATGCATGGGACTCTCTGGGAAAAACAAAAAAAAAAGTGCCATTTCTCCCGTTCCTCAACTTGTTTCGGCACTGAAACTTTTTGACTGCTTTTCGGGAAGCCTGGCGAATAGCATGTGTACAAACATTAGAACTGACAACCCTCACAGTTCTAATAAATAAATGTTTTGTGGTCGAGAGTGATTCCGCTGGGCGAGAAATGTAGTGCAGCTCATTGAGACCAGAGTTACCTTTAAGTTACCGCGGAGTCAATGGCGGTTTTGACAAGTTGGGTTTAGCCATGTTGAGCAGGCGACAAGCTCGAGGGCTTTGCTACGCGAAATTTGCTCACCCCCGAAAAGTGGCTGTCAACATGAAATGTTTTCGACATTCATCAACTTCTGGGCTTCCCCGAGGACGGTCTCATTGACGGCAAGTTCCTTCATTTACTTCACTACGAGAGCAAGTTTGCCAGCTCCGCCGTAGGTGCTCCGGTACGTTTGATATTTTTAATCGGCATTCGAGCGTTTTACCAATACCGATTTGATCTCCAAACACCCGACATAAGGATCGCAGTACACCATAAAATATTCACTTCCGAGCACAGCGTACATGCTTCAATATTCCTACTTTTGTGCGTATCTCCCATAGACTTGCGTGTATTGCCTGGTGTCAAGTAATGGACGCCGGTGGCGACACCGAAGGGCTCCCGATCCGCGATCCAGGCTACCACAATAGAGATCAGTGGTTGAGACACTTTTCCCGCGCGCCAGATTTGAGTCGCCATATATCTTACCTTTTGTCGCCTCATCGAGATGCCCGACCGCCGAAATATGTAATGACAAATTCACTCAAAGTCTGCTTCGGGGACAAGAGCACTGTGGTGTCCGGGAAATCCCTAACCTCTGGCACAACCACAGTGATGAAGAAAAGCAAAGACAATAAAAGAAGAAAGAAGAAAAAAAGACCGCATCTCCACGTAGTGAATGATGTTGATTGGGGCGAAGCTCTGGTGGTGCTGATGATACTGATTTCGTTCATAGGTAGTAGTGCTAATGGTGCTGATTTTTTTTTTTATTGCTCATCAGGTTATACACGTATTTGAGCATTTGACCGCAGCGCCATCTCGTCTACAAAGGTTGAGCCAATGCATACAAATTTTAACGCGATTATATACGCATTTGATTGCAGCGCCCTCTCCTGTAGAGACGTTGAGCGGCTACATGCAACGTTTCATCCATGACATCCCCGGCTCTTGAGTTACTACCACATCTCAGAGTTCCTCACTCGTCCCGCAGTCGTGGCCGAGTGGTTAATTCGATGGGCTAGAAATCCACTGAGGTTTCCCCGCACAGGTTCGAATCCTGTCGACTGCGGAAACATTTTTTTTCTTTTTTTTAAGAAGACAGATGGGATGGCAATCGATGTGAGCACGGACGCCGAACAAGGCTAGACCCTAAGGAGCTTCGCCTCTAAAAAAGAACGTGAAGGTTGACCAGTTATGAGTCACTGCCAGCTTAAGAAACACATGCGTGGCATATTACCTTCACGTTTCTAACTTCGTGGTTTGTTCATCGGCGTCCTTATTGGCACGCCGCAATCCCATTGGCTGTTGAGCGACGAAAAAGATGGCCGACACTTGTCGGCTGCGTCTGCACTTTTAAGTCCGGACGTAGCCAAGGCTTCGAAGTGACGGGGCCATTCAACCAGCAGCGTCAATAGCGCAAGTCACTGGGCCTTTTCTGTTTATGATTGGTTTAGCGATGACGGAACACGTACAGAAACATGAGGAACACCATGATGGTGCCCTTCCGATGCTGTCTGATCGGTCACATCAGCTCGTCTCCTGCGTTTCTAAGGTGTCCTGCGTTTCTGAGGTGTCCTCTTTTTTTGTTTGTTTTTTTCAGCGAAGCTGTGTATGACTCACAGATCGGATTCTCAAATTCCCTCGTGTCGTAGTCCTCACGGGGAAAAAAAAAATTCATTTAGCGATTGAAGCAAAAGTGCATATCACGCAAACAACATACAGCGCAGCGCTCCTTTCAATAAAGAACAAGCACAAAAGAATCATCCGAACCTGATAATTGAGCCTAAGGCGCTCCTCATAACCATGCGAAGCATGTAGCGCTCAGTGCACATGTTTTCCGGTAAAGATTACTGTTGGTGAAGCTGCCGAGGTGACGGCAGCGTGCGACGTGGGGAGCGACGTCACTAGTCATTCATATATGAAAAGTTTTGCGAGAGTGCATTTACTTTTTAGAGTCCATACTACCATTTTGCTGTTTACAGACATGAGCTGCCACTTGCGTCCCAAGCGACTTCCGGTCGCACCGTCTCTGCAAGCCTGTCGAGCTTGCTTATGTCACCAGTGCTAGAAAGCATAAATGCTACACAAAAAACAAAGTTTGAGATTGAACGACAGCCTTCGGCTGTACAATATTCTTGGAAAAGACAAGTTAGTTTACAAGGATTCTCGAAACATTTTGACAGATCTCGCACTCCTTCGTTCTTTTGGCGTTCACCTGAAGGATAGGTGGTTAAACGTTTCATCCACATTTCAAACAGTGATGGCCTTTGTTCACTCTTTTTTTATAAACCGGAAGTTCTCTGGGACGTCAAAGACTGGACCACCACCTGGTGTCGTTTGCCATAAAAAGGGTCTATAGTGCAGTGGGCAATCGTTGAAGGTGATACCACAGCTTCGCTGTCGAACCGCCTTCACATCGTCGATTGGAGCCCTATTTTTTTATTATTATTATTATTATTTTGCTCGCTCGCTCACCGCGCACGGGGTACACTCTATAGGTAAATGTGTTTCTCAGTGTCTTAAGACAAAGGGAAAACAGTCAGTCCCAACGGGCATCTGTTGTCTCCGGCGTAGATAAATTTAGCCACTGCAGAACCACTGGTATCATGGGGTCTTTAACGTGCACCACGCAGTATAGTTATACACAACCGCACGCCGGTACGACGCCCATTCATATCGAAATGAACAGAGATGGGGACTGATACTGAAGGATCCCTAGGCTATTCCCTGGGTTCTGCAGCGCAAGCTTTCACTCTAAGTGCTTCAAGCTGTGTTTCGTTCACAAACTTGGCCAGATTAGCATCTCGGATTTTAACAATGTTATTTCTTTAAGAGAAAGAAAGAACGAGTGTGAGATACTCTTGTCTTTCTTTCTCTCCTCCCTCGTATCATACAAAGCCATAGGTCTATTGTTAGAGTACGGCGTTCAAGTTTACTAATACGCATTTCCTCAAACACAATCTGCCCGCTTATCGCAGTCGGCCAAATGCCCGCTCAGAATGCCAGATGGCCCCTTCGAAGCGTCTGACGTCGTCGGTCCAGCGTGACGGCTATAGGGCCCGGCCCACCCGCGACCTTCCTACCCTTTTAGGTCCCAATCCGTCCCTCGTAGATAGAACCAAGAAGCTACGTACGACGCGGCCTTTCAAGATCGCGCTGGAAACAGGAATGACTCAGTGCTAGCCGATTTGGTTTTTTTCCCAAGATACGACTAGAGGAAAACAGCTGGAAACCAACCGCCCTCTCACACACGCACACGACGTACCACCTCAGGAATGCTGTTTGTTTGAACAAGGGGAGATACGCAAAAGCGGTCGCTATTTACGCCGGTGCCTCACGATCTTTGGGAAAGAACCCTCCAGCCCCACACGCACATACCATCAGCAGACACACATGGATCCTCTGTTACATACATACACACACACACACACACGAATACAACGCAGACACGCGGGGTGAGAGAGACGGTGGTTAAACTTAGAAGCGAACGGAGTCCGACAGACTCCATCGCGAAGAAGGCCTTAGGCGTCAAGCTGTCTGGCGCTGCCGTGATGCCCGCTCTCTTGTTGGTGCTCGCTCGTCTAGGGCAGCTTCCTCTCTTAGCGTTCCGGGTTCAGACTTGGCCGCGCCTCGCGCGTGCGTTTGGGTCTTTTTAATATTTTTCCTTTGACTTTCGGTTGACGCGGGTCTTTTTCAACCTGCCGGAATAGTATGTTCTCTCGCGGGGAAAGGGAAAGAGGTACGGGGCCTTTAGGTGTCCGAGCACGGGTGGGAGAACGGCTTGGATGTGTGGAGTTGGCGGCAAGCCTAAGCCTGTAGTTGCAACACTTTTTTTTTTTTTTTCAGAGTGCGCAGTAATTCATTTTTAGTGTGCCGACGTCTTTGCGGCGCCATTAACGCTGTCGGTTCTTCCGATGATTTACTGCCGTGAAGCCCCTTTCTGAGAAGGGACGACCGCGTCAACAAGCGACAGAGCTCAAAGATGCTGTGAGGGCGAGCCGTGAAATTAAAAAAAAATATATATATATAAAGCGCGGCGAAAACGAGTGTTTCATCGTTCATATTCACGGTCCCACCTGGACTTCTTCATCTAAAGCCGCCGTCACATTGATCATACATTATACAAAAGGCACTGTTTTCACTGCGGACGTAATGACAATATTGTATGCGGACAGACATCAAGCATGTTCGAAGCCGTTTTACTTGACATATTTCTATGCTTCGAACCTCTCTGCAGACAGTTTTTCTATGGCAAGTGTTGCCGTCGTACAAAATAGAAACACGCCTCAGGCAGTGTTCGCAGACTGTCTTTTGCACGATATATTAGCAGTGTGAGCTCGTCTTAAGGGACGCTGCCTCATAGCCGTTACAGTGGAAAACCCACTTGCTCTGAGACTTCTTTCCTCTTTTCTCTTCTGAGCCTAGCATGAATGACCTCTTTCACCTTCACTATACCAGGGGATAACCTTTCTTGGCAATGAAACCAAAGCCAACGTACTGTGATCCTCACCTGCCCACAGAATGGCTCCGCAAGACGCTGTCGCCGATGAAGAGCCTCACATTGCCATTGGGGACGCTCGGCAAAGGCTTTTCTGCGACCCAAACGCGGCGGATCACAGCCTGCATGTCTAGGGCATGGTCCGCACTGCGCGCGGCTAGTGATATCTGTTTATCGGGTTTCTCGGGAACAGCTACCCTAGCGTGGCGCCAGCAGGCTGCAGTACAGAAGTTAGTAGCAGGATACTGCTACTAAGTGCTGTATAGCACAGCATCGCTCTCATGTTTGCTTTGATCAAACGAGCGCGTTTCTCAGGCACGGAAGCACAAGGGCGTTTGTTTTAGTTCCGACTGCTCTCGTGCCATCATCGAACTAAGTCGCGTTCTCGGACCCCACATGAGTAGTAATTGTACCTCAGGTGAAAATATGAAGTGGTATTTTAAGTGGTACCTCTTGCTTTCAAGTGGTACCACTTGCAAGTCAAGTGGCTCACTTGCAAACTAAGTGGTACCACTTGGCCCTCAAGTGTACCGCTTAGGTTGCAAATGGTGCCACATGAGCTTCAGGTGGTACCGCTTGGTTGCAAATGGTACCAGTTTGCAAAATCACACCCCCCATATTACTAATAAAATAAGTGAAAGCTGTTGCTCAATCTGAAAAAAAGTTTCAGGTGTCTTAAATATGTTGTTGCTACAAAAAGCCTAATTCAAATATTTTGACAAGATTTAACACATGTATACAGTGTGATAGAGGTATATGCATATTGATATGCTAATTTTGGCATGAGTACAATATTCTCAAAACACGCGAGGAGAAATCTTTCGTACGAGATTCACTAAGCCATTAGAAATTTTGGAAATATTTTCCCGCAAACAGTAATGCACTTCCTGGAGGTCTTTTATTTAAATTAAAAAATTTGCAACAAGTTTCTTGAGTTCGAGTTCAAGAAACGCATGCAGGGCATGGCGAGTCATGAGCGTCTCGTCATCCCTTCACAGCCAATGAGAATGCGACATTATCCGACTCGACGACCGGAGAACCAATCACGAATCAAGAAGATAACGAGTCACGCCCAGCGTTTCTTAAGCCGTCATTTGCCACGTGTACTGCGTGTACCCCTTGGGGGTGTTGTGTCTTCATTGTTATATTTTCATATATTCGGATAACTTCATCTTCTTTGCTGTGTGTTTATTCACTTACTTCTTCTTCATCATCATCATTTTTAAATAAAGAGTCTCATGAGAGCAGCACAGGTGACTGGACGTTCCTTCCCGACCCGCCGGGTCCACCGAGGACTCCACATTCTTTTGACGGCGGAATGGACGGCGGATTCGGCATCAAACTTTATCAAGACGGTTTGAGTGAACCAGGGAAGTCGGAAATTCCCTGGAAGCGATGGATTTCGCTCTTCGAATGTTTCATGGGGGCATCTGGTGCTCACCGCCGCTCACGCACTGCCCTCGGAATGTCGTCGATACCTGCTGCGCCAATGCCTGAGAGTGGAGAGTCAACCGGTCTTCGACGCATTGCCTTCATCCCGCGCTGTCGCTGTGCCGTCGCTAGCAACGACGTCAGCGGCAGCCGCTTTTAGTTCTCCGAAGAGACGTCTACCAATTGGAGGCTGCCGACACCCTCAGCGAGCACTATGAAAAGTCGAGCAACATGGGCCCGGAGCGTCATCGGTTCCGCCAGCGTTATCAACAGCCCCAAGAACCATTGTCGGATTTAAACTTCGGGACTTGGCGGTTCCGGCCGTTGCGACCAATCGGGGCACCACCATCGGCTCCTATAAAGCAGAAAAAATAATGAAGCAGACCAAACCAACCATGGTAGCCATGCAAAGACATGGCGCCAGCGATTTGGGGTCGCGTGGGACTTGCCCGAACGACTTTTGGGGGCCAGCACAGAAGGACAAACAAAAACAAAATGTGGTGGTCCGGAAGGAACTGAGTCCCCTCAAAGCTGGCCACGTCATAGGTAAATGAGCTCAATGTGTTCAATCATATGACTGTATCCACATGAGCTGTTATTAGATTAGTATTTTTTTGTTGTCTTTGCAGAAGCAGTGCAGCATTGGAGACATCAGAACAAGGTGCGTGTTCAGCAGGTCATCACTAAAATGTCGACAGTCTTGTCACAAAAGATCCAGGACTCCCGAAAAGCTCTGAGGCACCTGGGTTTTGGGGATTTCTAATCTTCATCAGCCCTAGTACTTCTGCTCTACAAGCGCTCTCAACTGCAAATTAAAAGTAAGAAAGACTGAATTCGGCGGTAACCGCCGAATTCAGAAACCTCACTCAAACTACACTCAAACTGAAGGGCCCCTCCACTTCCTCGAGGAAGGCGCGAGGGCCGGCGCTGGCCAATCGCGAGGACGGATCTGTCGTCGCGATTGGCCAGCGCCGGCCCTCGCGCCTTCCTCGAGGAAGTGGAGGGGCCCTTAAGTTTGAGTGTAGTTTGAGTGAGGTTTCTGAATTCGGCGGGTAACCGCCGAATTCAGAAACCTCACTCAAACTCTGGCTTTGTTTTTGTGCATCTATATGACAATGGTACCACTCGCAAGTGGTACCACTAGCAAGTGGTACCTGCTAGTGGTACCACTTCCTAGTGGTACCACTTCCTAGTGGTACCTGTTTAATAAACCACTTGCAAGTGGTACCACTTGCAAACAAATTTTCACTTGAGGTACTGCCAGCCAGCGCTTCTATTGACTGTTCAAATCTGCCACGGGTACACTGACTAACGAGGTTGATGGCCTGACAAGAGTCCGCGAGGAGAGCAGGTCAGGAGCAGAGAACGCCGCCGCGCCTTGCGCGCCTTCGATTGATATGCGAATACCGTAAGAAACAACAAAGCCTTTTATGCAGCGCCGCAAAGTCACGGTCTGACCAAACGGTATGGCCGCGGCCATGTGCTACATTGAGCGCCGATCACAGCTGTGCTCGCGAAGTGACAAAAAAACTTGTCCTTGTGTAATAGACCTTTCCAAAAAGAAAAAAAGCTTGCGAGTCGTGACCGGTGCCTTTTTGAGTGTTCGTGCGTATGGCGCGTGTTTTGCTCGCTTTCCGAAGCGACGAACACGCACGTGCTGGGCTGTGTCGATCGCACGCTGCACTGTGATTCTATAAACATTGGAAAGGTCTATACATAGAGCCCACTTTACCGCATTGAACTTCGGAGCCTAATGCTTTTGACGGACCCAGATGTTCATATCACTCTCTGCACGCCCAACATGCATTGCATATTCTTTCTCCTAGGATCGTCTCCATCACTTCCGATAGCACAATAGGCTGCTCTGCTGCGAACTCAATGACGGCCACACATCCAGCCATAGCCTGCTGAAAGTCGACAAGGTGTACACAGGCAGGCACGTAGCCAGGATTTTGTTTCGGGGGGGAACGAGGGGGGGGGGGGGGGGGGGGGCGCCCATGACAGAATACAGTACGAGGGGGAGGGGAGAGAGGAGATCCCAACGAAATGGGAGATTTCGGGGGGGGGGGGGCACTCCCCCCCCCCCCCGCCCCCCGGCTACGTGCTTGCGTGCTTGAGGGTCGGAACAGTGGCAAAGCCGCTCATTCTCGGCGACCATATGGCAACACGGAATCTGTTCTCAAAAGAAGACATCGTCATGGAGTGCACCGGACGAACCGGAAGGGGTTTATTTTCGTTTTATGCATACGCGGTTCTCGGTGTGATGTCTTTTTTTGTCTTTTTTCTGCTCCATTTCCTGAAAAGAAAAAGAAAAAAGAAGAATACCATAAGAGATGACGGATCTTAAGCAATGTCAAGGGCACGTGTAATCTGACGAGTAGACATGGCACGTTTTAAGCCTAATGACGTCAGTGTCACTGATAGGACGAGGACGCAGGGGCGTCCCACTTATAAAGCCGGCCTCAAGTGCGCGCTCGTGCCTTCCGTCATGCTTCGGCAGCGCGTGCACCCTCCGAGGCTTACGGGACACGGAGGCGTTATCGGAGGTAAGAAGCTAGCGCTGGAGGCGGAACAACTAAAGAACCTCCCTTCCGTTCTTACCCTGCCAATAACTATGGTTCTAAATTGTTTCACCGACGATTTGATCGGTGAAACATCAGTTTCAATCTGATCTCAAAACAGTGGCTCGTCAACCAGATTGTACTATATCTGTTCGCGTTTTCACACACAAAAGAAAACTAAGTAGAGCTGTTTTGTTGTTGCAGCACACGTCGGCGCGATCGAGCGTTCATCATTTACGCTGTATTTGAACATCATCTGGCTGTACAAGGCGCTTTCTTTGCCGCGAGTATAGGCTCACAAAATAAACTTGGCAAATCTGGGCTCTCACTTCAAGGTCCTTAATAACACCGCACACAAAGTTGTCAGACGAAATAGTAAGCCCAAAACAGCAACGCATATATGAGGCCTCATTTGAAAGTTTCTACAAAAAGGGAAGCTTCTCAATCTACCGGTATCTTGAAATGATGCATCTGCGCCACTCAGCGCAGATGCATCATTGCAGGCATAGAGAGATGGTGTCAGCTAAAAACCATGCATGCGAACACCGGGGACAAATAGCACTTTCCAGAAACGATTCATTTAACTCGCTATATTTATACAATGGTCTGAAAACACTCGTTGCACTCTATATAGTCATGCACTGGATCGTGGCCTTGGTGACCACTGATTCAATGATTTCCTCTTTTTGTTGAGTGGCGTAGGAGGGAAGCCCGTTTTAGTGGTGAATTTTTAAATCGTAACCCCCCATCTCAGAAATTTGTCCGTTCGCCCGTCCGTTCATTTCCTCGCTAAATTTTAAAGGGAAATTAACGTCACGTGATATGATGGCATCGCATGGCCACGAAATGTGAGGTCACGTGTCGTCATGACGTCAGCTGACACTTCGACGAAACCGTGTCGTTACGCCACGTGACCTGACATCACGTTGTCAAGGCGTGGTGTCTCTTGACGCCATCACCTCAGGTCACGTCAATCTCTCCGCTAAGACGCCATTTTGAGTCCTAATACGAGCCCCAAAGAGAAGAAACTTTGTGAGATTTCTTAGTTTTTTTCCAGTCAACTTGAATTTGGGAGTTAACTACTATAGTTGCTTCCTTTGTTTTCTTAAGAAGAAAAATTGAATTGCTCGTATTAAATTGTAAAAGTCTCGTTCTGGTTGTGTTTTAATTAAATAAAATATCTCCAGTTTATGCACAAACGGCCCTACCGAGAGCCATTAAAGTCATGTGGGTAGTGGTGCCCAGAACTTTCGAAACAGCCAAAAGTTTAATTCACCTCATCTATTCAAGATATAATAAAATTAGAAAAGTACTTTTTCTTCTTGCTGACGAATGATTTCTTTTAAAGAGGAGCTTCTCCGATCATGCATCCAGTCGCTCGCCTCGTAGGTGACGCGCCCCGGCGTTCGCCAGCGAGGCGTCAACGGTGTGAGGCGCCGCCGCAAGGTCTCCAACGCTCTCCTGAAAACACGTCTTATTCAGTTTAAGGGGACGTTATCCTGACTTGCATGCATCCGTATCTTCTTTACGTTACATAATGATACTGGCCGTCGTAATTTTACTCTACTTCTGCCCAGGTAACTGCCGACGAACGTAGGCCCGCATCGCCTGCTTCCTGAGCTTGGGAATCCGTACTGCGCGTCGGCATGGTCTGTCGTATGTTTAGATATAAAAACAATTGACGTTTTGCCGAATTAACCAAAACATCCAAAAAACAAAAAAAAAACGGAAACGTAGATACGTTTTCAGCTCTGACTAGTGCCACTAAATAAGGTATACGCTTCAGAGTATACGACACTTACCCATCTTGTAACTTAAATTCGTGGTTGCCAGCTATTTGAAGCTTATCTCAAATCATATGAAACGCTTTTTCGTCCTCCACAAATGTTTGAACAGTTCGCGGCAGAGCAAAGAAATATTACACGAGCTGCCTAGCACCGAACCTAATGCTGAGTACGTCGCACATTTTAATAATAACAATCGGCATGTTGCGTCTGTTCTGTACTAAGCACCAAGATGGCGGCGCCCACAACCAAATCGGGGAACAGAGTGCCGATACTCTAAGCGTAGCTCACTTAGTGGCTCTAGCTCTAACTTTTCGAAAGCAAAAATCTCAAACAAAAGAAACTTCGCACGCGCGTTCCATGGACGCTTTATTTTGGTTCTTTACTTATAATCTTTTCCATATGGAAGGTGAGCACGTGCAGCGCGTGCACCTATGGTCCCCCACGTTCTCTTTGATGCTTGGGAAATTTAGCGAAAGGTCTATTCAGATCGGATAGCTCTTCACCGGTGAAAAATGATAACGGTGACGTCACTACCTCATTGAGCATAAATGCATTTTGATAGAACTAAGATATATCGAAGTTCGTTGCCGCATTCACCAAGGACGCGCTGTCGAGATAGTGACGACGTCATGAAAATGACTACGACACTCGTTTAAGCTTCATTGTGGGCAGGGCTTGTGGCAATTTTTTTAGCGAGCAATACTGAAATTGGAAGTAAAAACGCGAAAACTATCAATATATAGCATCTAAGAAACTATTACCCGTTCTTCAAATTATGCCAATTGGTCAGGCCTCTGAGAGTAGTTGGCGTCAATACTGCAATTGCAACATGAGCATTTAAACTATTAATTAAAAAAGCATTCAACAATTTGTTTCATAAACCGGCTTACTATGAAGGTTATTACCTCATCTAATGTCCGCCGAGTCTGACACTTAGATGGCGAAGACGGCACCCGTGTAACTCCCACCTCTTATCAAACACTTTCTCTAAAGATGCTAGTGATTTCAGAATTCTAGACATGCCCTGCTGGCCTCCCATTGTACTGCGGAGTCAAAAAACTGCCCCAGAACGGAACCTCAGACGTGTGAGGTGTCCGCCGTAAAAAGTGAAATGCTTTTATTTATTTTTTTATCAATACACTGTTTTTGGTAGCTCTACATATTCTATCGACATACATTTAAGTTCAATAGGAAAGCGACATCACCGTCATCATTTCGCATTGGTGAAGAGCTATCCGGTCTGAATTGTTTTCATGTCTGGACATACGACAGACGAGGCCGACGCGCAGTACGCATTCCCAAACTCGGGAAGCAGACGATGCAGGCCCGCGTTCTTTCGCAGCTACCTGGGCAGAAGTAGAGTAAAATTAAGACGGCAGTATCATTAGGTAACGCAAAGAGAATACGGATGCATGGAAGTCAGGATACCGCCCACTTCAACTAAATAAAACCTGTTTTAGCTTTTCAGGAGAGCGTTGGAGACCTGCGGCGGCATCTCACACGGAGTCACGACGCCTCGCTGGCGAACGCCGGCGTGTGTCACCTACAAGGCGGGCGCCTGGAGTCATGGTCGGAGTAGCTCATCTTTACAAAAAAGAAAAAATCTTTATCAGCAATAACAAAAATAACTTGTTTATTATTTTTTTTAATGCTGAATAGATGAGGGTAATTGAACTTTTGGCTATTTCGAAAGTTCCGGGCACTGCTGCCCACATTGTTTAGTATGTCCTTCAATATGGCTGTTTCTGCATAAACTGAAGATTTGTCATATAACTAAACCGCAATAAAACGAGGCTCCGAAAATCTAATACAAGCAAATCTATTATTAGCCTTATGAGAACAAAGCAAAAAAGTATTTTAGCTAACCCCAAATCCAAATTGACAAAAAAAAAATCTCATAACGTCTTTTTTTTTTTTTTTTTTTTTTTTTGGGGGGGGGGGGGGGGGGAGGGTGGTTAGTAAGACTAAAAAAAGTGTCTTTTAATATTTGTATTTGAAAGTAAGGGAAGGCATATTATTAAGTTATTAGCTGCCCACCTAAATTGGAGTGGTAACAAAATTGTTTTTTTCTTTTTTTTAGGAATTTGATGCAAATTTGAGGAATTTAGAGCATGATACCCGCAAAAATAACATTTATTTTATCACGAAAAATAATTTTCGTGAAGTTTAGAGGCTTCGTTATCTAAATTAATTTTTCTGTACAGACCCAGTCAAGAAAAAAATTTTCCGCGTCTCCTGTGGCATGGAATGACCCACTTTGGAGATAAAGGTTGGTTGGCGTCGGTGCAGGGGCGGCAAAGGGAAGGAAGAGGAATGCCCCCCCCCCCCTCCCCCCTCCTTATACATGTAGATAAATGTCATGTAAACAATATGGGGAGGGGCAAAAAAATCTTGCTTTCCCCCCCCCCCCCCCCCCCCCCCTTTTTCCGAGTAGTTCCGAAGTCTCTGTAGAGTAGGTCGCTGGTAATATTCAACAAGAAAACAAACATGCGTACCGGGTGGAAGATATTCAGCTCGGAGTTCATCTGGCTTCAGGAAGGACCTTGGGGGTGATCTTGCAGGTGCAGTGATGCGGCACTTCGACCGCTCCCCAGGACGGCGTGTTGTCGTCGGTGCCGATCTTCCGATGGTACAGAATCATGAAACCGGGTCGTTCCGTGCACTCACTGTCATACCTGTGTGTGCGCATGAAGGAGACACAAAGGGGAAAGGGGAACGGGGAAAGGCAGGGGATTAATACCATCACGTACTCTCGAAACTAAATAGAATCCTCGCCACTCGAAAGCTCCGTTGGGTCCATCTTTTCTCAGAGCATTCGGGGAGTAAATGACTGACCTAGCTACGGGAAGAGCATGGAGCAATAGTTACTGAGCCCGGGAAAGATATTCGGAAAGGAAAAGCTTGTGGATTGAGGCGTAAGGGCTGATTTCGGCACTCTAATTGGGCCGCTTTCATGGACGTCGCATCGCCCGGTTTATGGGGGCAAAGAGAGGAAGGGGGGAAGGCAGAGAAGTGAAGCTCAGGCTACACCTACTAGATAACAAAGTCGTAGTGCTGAATGAAATGACGTCATCGGACAAGGCCAACGCTGGGCACAGATTGGACACGACGATTACCTCAAGGTTCGGCTCAAACTTGACTCGAAGCCGAGTGCTGATGCACCACTCGTTTACAATCTGTGTTCAGCGTCTGCCTTTCCGATGACGCCATCTCATTCAGCACTGCGGCTTTGTTACCTAGGAGGTGTTGGCTCGGGTAAACACGACTCAGTGATTTACGCGCTAGCCTTATCCGGCTCCCAGATTTGCTTACGCTTATTGGAAGCAAACCATGGGAGCCGGCTAAAGGCATTATTCACTGAGACGTGTTTTGACTGTTTACCCAACACGTCTTAGAAAGCAAGGCCGCAGTGCTAAAGTATTGCCGTCGCCTGCAAGAGGCCAACACAAATCATAGATGGGACACGAGTGCTGCGCCAGCTTCGGGAGGGATTCGTCTTCAATCAGTGAGAACACGAGCTTCAGCCGAACGCTGACGCGGCACTGGTGTTCAATGTGTGCTCCGTGTTGGCCTTTATCTTGTAGGTCAGGGGTCGGCGGCCATTTTGCTGCTTCGGGCAAACTTGTCGAACTTGTCTGCAGGCAGTTTTTGTAGGCCGAATGTGACCGTCGTACAAAGAAGAAACACACCTCCAAAGATGTCCGCAGACTCTCTTCTGCATGATGCGTTACTGAACGCGGCTTTAGAGGAGGAAAGTCATAGGACTTGTCTTCTAGGCGCTATTGTCAGAACACATGCGTCAAAGTCTTCTATACTCACAGGGCGTCGATGCCCACGCAGGTCGTTCCCTGAGTGGCGCAACGGTAGGCGAAGACCCACTGGGGGAAGGCCTCGTCCTGTACCACTTCGACGGCGTTGCCGAACGAGTCGACCGTCTTGTTCATCCGCTCCCAGGCCGTGCTGGTCCGGCAAATCTCCTCGGACAGGGGAGCCAGGGCGATGTCGGGTGGGTTCCTCTTCACGCCGCGTGGAGCGGGTCCGGACACTTCGGGCGCTTTGCTTCTCTTCGCCTGAAATGTGGCGAGATCGGAGTGGTTCTGCGATGAGGTTTCCAGGAGGCGTTAAGAGACTGAAACTTTGGGCATCGTCGTGGGACGCGCAGAAACGTTTACGTGCAATAATCACTGACCAGATGAGAGCGTCTGGGAGGCTCTTCAGTTGTTCCGACTCGAGCGCGCGTTACTTACCTTTGATAAACCATCGGCGCCTTGAGCTTGCAAACGCAGCCAAAGCCCTAATGAAGCTAGACAACGAGCGCACGCTGGAGGCCGGGCGTACAAAAGAGATGCTCTGCCGGTCCAATCTTGTCGGTGGCTATAACTCCCGTTACCTTGACTCAAGCCATACATCAGAGATTATGCTCCGTTCACCAGTCAAGGGGTCATGAAACGATTTTCTACTTTTGCTAAATACTTCTCAGAATCACTCTCTGACGTTAATAATGAATTATTCTTTCTAGGCAACGGCAGTCGCCAAAAAAAATCGATACATATGAGTATCGTTCATCCACTCAACTCGGAGCCAGGCCAAGTGGCCACGTGGCATGGTGCCTATTCTATGCCGTCAACGTTAATTATAGCCACGCGCTGAGGTCGGCAGAGTAGAAAACGCACGCTGAGCTCCAGGCATTGTTAGAGTTCGGCTATTCTCATTACCGCAGTGATTGGACACGAGCCACTACCCGAGTGTCCGCCAAGGCGTTGATTGTTACGAGCCGAAATCGACTGCTCACGCAGTTGTCATGTCCAATCACTGATCGGCTTTCGATTGTCGTCGGGCGGGTGATTTTGATCCCACAATCACGTCATCAAGCTTCGCGAAGGCATGAATGAAACAAGTAGACCCCTTTTATCTTCACAATTTCACCGCGACCAAGAAGTTCCTGAATCACCGGCGGTCCGCGAGAGTATACGATGGCCAGACTAGGACCAGCCCACCTCTGCAAAGTCACGAACATTTCAACCCGATATTGTTTCATGACCCCTCTAAGCTGAGACTAGAAGCTCCGCCTTCAGCGCGAGCTTTTTGCCTTTGCTAAGACAAGTGTGAACGCGCAGGCACACGCAACCAAAGCACTGCGGAAGCCAGTGAGCACGCGCTGAAATCGGAGCTTCTAGTCCCAGCTTAAACATGTAAAAAAAAAAAGTCACGTATTTTTTTTTTTTTTTTTTTTTTGCAGACTGAGTTAAAGCAAATGACGTGGAACAACACCATAAGCAATAAGAAATGTTTTTTCTGTAGTCCGTTGCAACTCATGAGGGTAGGGCGAGGGTGCTGCTGTAGTGCTTGATCGGATTCACCTGGTTTACTGGTCGCGTTTTCAGTACAAGCTGCGAGGGGGAAGCGAAAGTGTCCATCGTCTGTAGGCGTCTCCAAGCTTTGCTTGGCGTCTCCGCCCGCGGTCCTCCTTGGCACGCGACGATCGCAAGCATGAACACATGCACCGTCTCGTGACGGTCTCTAAAATTCCTACAGGCTTGTTAGCTCTTACGGTCTCCATGCTCAATTCTTTATGTGTATCCGGGTAAAGGAAAAAACAAATAGCAATTTTGCTATTTGTGTGTCGTTTGGAAGCCATTAGGTTTAGACGCTGCCGACGCTACGTGCTGATGGCAGCAATCAGACAGCGTCAAAAGCGTGCCATCATGGTGTTCGTCATGTTCATTTGCGTGCTCTATCACTGCTGGACCAATCATGTACGGGGAAGACATAGTGACTTGGCTTTTGACGCTGTTTGATTGGTTCCAATAGATCGCGTGGCGTCGGAGGGCCGCCATAATTATGACGTATAGCCGAATTTTGGAGAAATAGCAAATGTTTTTATTTAGCGAATGGAAGGCGGTAGAGTTAAAGGGGTTCGTGCCAATGGTTATACTCTTCTCTTGGCTATACTTTTTTTTTTTCATTGCAGTTATGCTTAAACTCTTGACTTTAGCTTTCGTCGCCCAACCCAACTATGTAGGTAGTTGGCACCCGTCACACGAAGCACCCGTCACACGAAAACGGTCTATAGATTTCGAAAGGTTACTACTTCTAAGTGTTCTATAATTGTCCGATATTCTTTTTATAACCTAGCACTTTCGAGACTTCATTTTGGGGCTTTGAACCCAACTACGCCAGAATTTAGTATGGCAACCGTCACGGGAAAACGGTCTGCTGTATCAGCAGACTCAAAAACTCATAAAAAAAAAATGACTAAGAAAACAAAAAATAAGGTATTTTTGGGGACAGCGTGCCAGTCATGTCGGACAGCAGCGATTGCAAAAAACACATGAATTAGCTTACTGATTTACAAAAATTTACTAAATAACTTTAATTATTAAGAAAATCACGATTTCTATTACGAAATTAATGGTCATCGTGGAAAACGACCAAATCAGCCGATTGCAGAAATATTTGTGGCGTATGCTTCGTCTCCCTGGATTCCGGAATAGGCATTTAACTTCGACGCGTCTGTGCGTTTCTTCCGTTTCTTATTATCCGAATTTTCGCACCGCAAGTGGTAACAAATTTAGCGCGCATCGGCGCACCCCAAATCTTTTTTTTTTAATTATTATTGACCGATTTAGTTTAAATACAGTGAGTTTGCAGGTGAGCTGTTGGATTTTGATCATGTCAAAAATTACCCGAGACTGTGGTAAACAATAGGGAAACTCAGTAGACAAAAAAAAAAAGTTTCCTATCTTTTACCGGCGCAGTCGCGGGTAATTTTCAACGTGATTTAGTGGTTTTCAGTGACGACCGTGGTAGGATTCTAATTGAAGCTATATGTCTACTTTAACTAACAAAATGCCCAGGAGTAAAGTTTTGTTAATTAGTGACCTAATTAGTGCCGACTTTAATTTTTTGCTGCAATACTTGACGTCCACCGTGTCTGGTAGTTTGTTCTTGAAAAGTTTGTTTTTCTCAACCACCCTACTTTTAGGAGCTTTTTCAAGTTTTCGCAGAAGCACACACGGTACATGTCTCTGGTTATGGTGACCAAGTTAACAAACGCAGGGCATATGGTTTGTCATGTTCACGGTCCGTGATTGGTTGTTGCATGTCCTTATCGGCTAATTCGGTAATCTCATTGGCTAGTGAGCGATGATACGATGCTCCAGGCCCCTAACGACCCTGCTAAACCCTCGGTGCCTACAGGCGTTACCTGCTGGCGGCGGGCGGCGGGTGTCTCATCGGGGCTGACGTTGGGCCTGTCCTTGCCGACCCAGAGGTACCGCTGGTGCAGCGCGGGGTGACGGCGGACGTGCTCGTACAGCTTGTCCAGGCGCTGCCTCAGGAACTGCGCCTGGGGATCGGTCAGCTGCAGCAGCGAGCTCGAGCTCAGGTCTCGGATCAGCTCGTCTGTGAACGCTGGGCCGAGGAACGCAGCAGAGTCAGAACTCCGGCAGCCAGCACCCGACGTATAGCGAGCGTGGGCCTTCGATCTATTTATAGACAGGGGAATACTGCGAGATCCCCGCACTCGCTCGCATTTCCTTCGTATAAGCACAGTCCTTTAATGCGCTCTTATATAACTTTGCGTTGGGCACTAACACGAGCTTTCTTTAAACTCTCTACCACGCCTTTCAGCAGAGCCATATTTTTTCTTTACTGTATACATTTAAAGAGGCACTCCAGTGCTTTTTGTAGAAGCTTGTTTTTGATGGCGTATTGCTCGTTGGGCTTTCATCAATAAAAATGGCCAGTTCTAGAGGGCAAGACCTCCTAGTAAAGTCACAGCAGTAGAAATAAACGGACACTAATTTCTTTTGACGGGGGCATCCTCGGGTCTTCACCACTTCCAAAAAATTTGACCAATGAAAATAGTTATAATTAAGTGGAGATTCTGAACGTTACTACTATTGCTCTTTCTAGGCACGTTGTGCATTATATTCACAAGAACGTCACATCTTTGGGCGTAGGAGTCGCAATACAGCAATTATTGGTTGAAAACGACGTACTCACTAAAAAATGCCTGCGCGTCTACTTACCCGCAAAACACTCAAAGAACCAATCTCTGCAATCTACGAAATCAGCTCAGCGAATGATGAGGCGGAACATCTGTTTAGACCTCAATAGTAAGTCTGCGCTGTCGCATTACGCAATGCAAGCATGATGACTTGCATTGCGTAATTTATGCCACAGCGCAGACTTACTCTTGGGGTCTAAACAGATGTTCCGCCTCATCATTCGCTGAGCTGATTTCGTAGATTGCAGAGATTGGTTATTTGAGTGTTTTGCGGGTAACTAGACGCGCAGGCATTTTTTAGAGTGCGCGACGGCGTCCCCAGGGTGGCTGCTCCAAGGCGCAGAAAGAGGGCCGTGTCGCGATCTTCGATTATACTTTTAATAGGGAAATCGGTCACCCATCGAATGTAATTTCAGATTTTTTTTATCTTTAGAGTTTTTATTAATACACGATCTCAGCATCCATTTGAAAATGCGAGACGTTTCTGATCCAGCATTGGGGATATTCTTTAACCGCACGCAGAGTAAACGCATCAGTTAGCGTTGAGTCACAGATATAACTTTGACGGAAATAAGACCCTTTCTTATTCTGTCTCTGTCGTATGTAACAGACCGTCTTATGGACGTCGAATGCATAATCGTAAGACATTGCGACGTCCTGAGGACGTCCAAGGAGCATTTTATAATACATGTTAGCGTCTTGATGACCTCACGGGACATTCATAGGCCATTGCAACGACCTAAGGACGTCCATGGGACAACTATGTGATATTCCAACGATCCAAGGACGTTCACGAGACATTTATAAGGCATTGCGATGTTTTGCAGACGTCCACGGGACGTTTATGGGACGTTGCGATGTCCTCAATGTGTCTATGCATTATGCTAGGAGTGATGTTGTCACCCGATGATGACAACATAGAGTTCTGATGACCGTTCCGAAACAGCACGAGAATGAAGCACCCAGAACATGTTGTGACTGCTAGCAGTCGGGATAAATTTAGTTTCCTTATCTCAGACATTTCTGCCTGCAGTATCTAGATTGATCCACTGCTGTACGCGTATGGCCTGAATGTCCAACGAGACTGAATGTCCAACGAGCCTGAATGTCCAATCGGTCACGTGACAGGCGAGACGGAATGTACAACGAGACGAAAGATCCAATCGAGACGAAATGTCCATCGAGTCTGAATGTCCAACGAGACGAAAGGTCCAATCGAGACGGAATGTCCAACGTGCCTGAATGTCCAACGAGACGAAAGATCCAACCGAGACGGAATGTCCAACGAGCCTGAATGTCCAACGAGTCTGAATATCCAACGGATATAGAATGAACCTTGCAAAGATTTTAGAAGACATTTCTTTGTTGAATTGTAGAATTACTGATAGTTACGGCGGTGAAAAATGCGTTCGATGGAATGGGGAACCTGACATTTCGGTGCGGAGATGTCGGTACGCGATCATTTCGGTGTGTGTTCGCTTCGGCACCGGGCTTTTCAGTACCGGGACTTTTGATGCACGGCTGTTTTGGTGTGCCGCTGAGCTTGTGTATCTGACGTTGCCTCTGTGAAGTCCCCAAAATTAAATTAAAATTACGCTCGTGTATTTTTCACACGTCATAAAAAACCCCAAAACAATGTATTTATTGTTCGTTTTATATACCTAAATATAAAGATGATTTCAATAGTTAAAAAAATGACGTTTAAAAGGTCACACATGCTACAAGATAAAAGACCGAACTCGTTGACCATTGACAATCTGTCACGCGTTTGATTTTAGAAGGGTCGTTCCTCTGTAGCGGAAACAAATGTGGGACCCACGAGAGCTCTTAGAATTGTTAATCGTGCTTATTCTCAGTCACAGTTTTTCCGTATTGTACGAGTTGCTGTGTTTTTCTTATTCGTGTCCCTAGTCCCGCAAAGGTCATGTCCCTCGCATGGGAGAAAAACGCCTGATTGAATTTTTAGTATTATCTATATTGTTCTGTGAAGTCAGTGTAGTATGTGTAATTACACTAAATTGTAGTTTTTGCTTTCTTCTCTTTTGCAAAACGAACGTGAAAGTTTTAGACATTTCCGATTGGATTTCTCGGTCCCCAGAAACAAAAATTCGATCCTTATATCAAAATCAGTGATAGAATACAACGTTCCTTTCATTAAGACTTTGTGCAGGTAATGTCCTCAAGTGGTGAGCTTTTGTCCGGTGATTGTGCGGAGGATTCAGCACATTGACGCGTATCGCGAAGATTAGTTTCGCATGCTTCGGCCACAAAAGCGATTGCTGTCGCAGTGAACCATGTATTAAGCAAAGCAACAAGCAGGCAGCATTAATAATCAATTCTTTTTAGGATTGGCTTCCGTCGTTTCTGCCTTTTTTGGTCACGTGGCATCCAGCAATCGCACCGATACGCGCCCAGGTAGCATACCAAGGCTGCGGTCGGATTTCAACTGGTTCTAACTCTGTCATAGAGCCGCTGCGACAGTGCGACCGTGATTTATTCATATGCGCACATTACAAGTGCACATATGGCCACGGTATCAGGAAGTCAGCCCCTCACTCGGTCTTCCCAAATTCCATAATGCTAGAGTTGCGAGTGAACATATTCACGAAGAACCCGACTTTTATCATTTTGAATAACCCGGGTACGATTCACTATCGGACCCTTGCCAATTCTGAGAGCTGCATTTGTCATCCTCTCTTTTTTCGAAGGAAGGTCTCATTGTTGACCCCCACTGTCACCGGCAATCTACACCCCCAACCCTAATTAATTATTTTCGACAGTTCGACAAACGGGCACTTTCGCCCCATTCTTCATTCTGCGAATCGGCCGAGGGCGAATTACCATATTCGACGAATTGTCCTTCTTCCAGTTGTCCAGAGACCAATAGAATTTCGACGAAGTGACTGGATTTGTGACGCAATACGCTTCTTCTACAAGAATAAAAAGCCACGTGGAACTATCTATTGTTATATTCACACATGATGCAGGCTATTAATACATCCGGGTGTGAACCTTCTACTGCACGCCGAGACAGATGCGTTCGCGTCCTTTATCAGCAGTCAAGCTCCCACCTACCAAGACGTCATGAACTACCTCGACAGAATGGCGAGCTTTGGAGTGCTTCCAGAAGCCAGTTAAATTACATGGGCTTCTGAAAACCACTATGCATGTCACATGCAAAAAAAAAAAGTTACGTTCTGCGTGATACTAGTATTATCGCTCTACTCACTGACATACAAACCTATTTGCAGGGAATGCAATTGTTGGGTCACACCCTCCCCATGCATTTATGGACGCGTTAGATGTAGATTTTATTTTAAAAAAAAGATATCTATATATTTTTATTAGTGGGAAATTAAGCTTGTGCAAACTCTTGATGCCACGCACCCACAGCTCCCAAAGCTCCTTTAAAAAAAAAATTAAATATTGACTCTGCGCGTAGTCAGTGGCGCTGGCGGGCGGTCGAGTGTTTACAATGCGGGTCTCCGTATGTAGCGCATCTATAGAAATCGAAATGGGCAGGGATGAGGACGTAACTAGAAATCCCTGGGATCTGAAGCGCGGCTTTCATAGACGTGCCCCAATTGCGATGCACTAGAATACCCGGACTTTGCATTTCTATTATATATTTCAAACTGGCTGACCTATGTCATCGGAACATTCCAAACATTTGAGCTCTTAATATCAAAGGAGCGTTTGGCGTCGTACAATCGACACCTTTAACTGATTGGTACATAGCTGCGCATCGGCACTCAGCTAACTAACCATCAAGCCTTCCTATAGATGAAATCATAATATTTGTGTCTGCTCTGTTTCTTTGTCGGTCCGTCAACGTCGGCTTTTGTGGCACGGCATTTTAGTATGATGAAACTACAGCAATGCCTGGAGGAACGCGGACTAAATATGCACACAAGTTTTTACATTTAAGAAGGAAAATTATTCTAGCACCTGACAGGCGAGACAGAATGTCCAACGTGCCTGAATGTCCAACGAGACGAAAGATCCAACCGAGACGGAATATACAACGAGCCTGAATGTCCATCGAGACGAAAGATCCAATCGAGACGGAATGTCCAACGAGCCTGAATGTCCATCGAGACGAAAGATCCAACCGAGACGGAATGTCCAACGAGCCTGAATGTCCAACGTGCCTGAATATCCATTATTGGATCTTCCGTCTCGTTAGACATTCAGGCTCGTTGGACATTTCGTCTCGTAATCCTGCTGTATAGTACTTCTGCATTCGCAATTTTCAGCGATGGTGGTACCGCGAGGTGTGAAACTCGCGCTCCATATAGCTCCTGGATGATCGGCGGCACAATAAAGTTGCTTGCCTGCACTGCTCGTAGCAAAACTAGAATTACGCGTCGCAGTCCCAGCCGTTCCACGACGATCATCAAGACGACAGCCATTTTGACAGGCACCAGTGTGCCCCCTATGGGTCGTGTAAGTTGCGAATGGATGTGTGAATTTTGTGCACATGGTTCCATGTGATTGTGTAATATCTTCCGTATCTTGGTCCTGTATAGGACCGGTAGTATTCCAAATAAATAAATAACAATACCCGATGCTACGCCGCTGCCTTTGCGAATGCATCGTATCGTTATCGGTGGTAGAGTCACTACATACTAAAGCTCTCTAATGAAGCGTCTGCGAACACACGCTTTCCATGAAGGATCAGGTACTCATCCAGCTACTATTGCCTTCTCGTTACGTCGTCTGCTTCTTGCGCAAGAGTTGCAGTGACGTCAGAACGACGTCGAGTTCTGACTGGCTTTGATTGGAAGGATAGTGGGTAGACTTCATTGCTAGATGTCTCGAGGTCTACCCATTATTATTATTTTTTTCAATCAGCCCATAACAACTGAGCGTTCTGACAACATAGCAACCCGTGTGCAAAAAGCAGACGAACTTTTGCTCCACATAGCCTGTTTATATGATCTTCACACATTCATAGGCAACCAAAACACTATGCATTCTTACAGACAGATGTTTGGCATGCCCACTACATCCAGTTGCGATTAAGCTTGTTTAAGGGTTCCTAAGTGTTATCCAAAGCGCACCAAGAAGTATAATGTAAGCTGTCACCGACTATAGTAGATTCTTTGCATGAAAGTAAAAACATATAGAGGAACCACATCAGACACACATTACTAGTTAATCAAAGGACAGATGACTTACACGATATTTTGGTACCCTCTTGTTACTTATCATTAGGGATGCCGCGAACCACCCTAGGTTCGAAATCGAAAGGTTTCGAATTGTCGAACCGTACTGATGTTCGATTTCGAAAGGTTTCGATATTTTCGACCGTTCGGAGGTTCGAATTCGAAAAATTCGCAACTTTCTAAAAATGTGGGGTTTCAAATTTGAAAAGTTCGAAGCTTTCACGGTTTCTAAAAGTTCGGGTTCAATTATTTCGAATATTTCTTTACTTGAGGTTCGATATATTAGAAGATTTCGAAATTCCCTAATTTGAAAATCGAGAGATTCAAATGTTTTGAATTTCTTTGGACCTAAAATTCGAACATTTCAAATTTTGAAAAACAAAAAGATCGATAAAATCGAACATTTCGAATTTATTTCTACATAAAGTTCGAAACGTTCCAAGGTTTCGATTCTCTTTTAGGGCTTAATTTAAAAAAAAAAAAAAAAAAAAAAAAACTTTGAAGGTTTTTATTTTTTTCCAAGTCCAAGTGCGCAAAGTTGGAAGTCCGGTTTTCATGTTCCGCCACAGTTTCAGTTTCAAATAACGTTTTCACGCCTCACTGGTTTTCACGAAATCAGGTTTAGAAAAGTTCGGGTAATGATATTTAAACTGCGCGAAGTTGGTCAGGCAATTAAATGAGACAACGAGTGTCCCGGATGTGCTGGAATATTTGCCAGTGCAGAGTGACGTTTCACAATAGATCAGTAATTGTGACCGCCAGCCCGGGGTGGTCATTAACGTGCATCACGAAGTAGTGATCCTACGAACGCACTGTTTAACGATACTCATCCAGTTCTAAACGGCCAGGGGCAGGCAGGTGATTGGGGCTCAGAAAAACCTTGAAGTGATCTGGCAAACTGCCCCCCTACCCCCTTGCACGCTGGTAGTAATCCGATCAAACACCGCCCGAGTGACGCTGGCATATAGTAAGTTTAGTTTGTACATGATGCAAAATCATGAGACTGGGAATGAAATTTGAAAGAAAAAGTGTAAAAAGACAGAAAAAAGGGGACAGGACAACGTCTCAAGCTCAGCTTAGGACAAGGTCTCAAACTCAACTCAGCTGAAAACTCAGCTCAGGACAACGCCTCAAACACAACTCAGCCGAGTTTGAGACGTTGTCCTGTCCCCTTTTTCTTTCTTCTTACACTATTTCTTGCGAATTTCATTCCCAGTCTCGGGATTTTGCATCATGATCAACATTCACCAGCTCGCCTGCACCTTGACAATTTTTTTTTGTTTGTAATTGCTTTGGAGGTTTATTTTCTGGGGCGGAAGAAACGCCGAGCAAAAAGCACAGAAGCTGACGCAACTTGAGGTCGAGGAGCGCACATGAAGGCACCCTAGTTCTACCATACCAGCAGCGTCGGAAGAACAAAGACGGGGGGAAGGGGGAGGGGGGGCTCCAGTCTCCCCCCCCCCCCCCCCCCCCCCAGATATTTCGGACTGTTACAGAAAACAATAAGAAGAAAGAGGACATGGTCGAGCTTATTTTAATCTGAAATTATTTATGCATATGTATAGCTACTGTCGCTCTTCACTGCATAAAAGATCGCGTAGATGGTCATTGTTAGAATCTCGTTGTCAGAAGGCACTACTCGTCACATGCTTAGTGGTTCGGAAGTTCGAAGCTATGTCTTTTCGACCTAAATAACAGTGCCATTGGTAAAAAAATAATCAATAAATAAACATAACAATAAATGCAAAAATAAAAAGCTCTAGAAAAAAAACTATCAAGAACCCGCCAAAAGTGTTGTATTCTTGCATATTCAGAGGCCCAGAACAATAAGCGAGATCGTTTCACGGCACTCGTGCCCACGCGTGCCCACTCGCAGCGTCGAGCGGGTTCGTTTCGGCCGGCACTCCACGGGTGGTTGCACCCTTCGAGTTTGTTTCATCGCTGACACCCCACGCGTGCATGCACTCGCTGCACCGACAAAATTGAGAGTGCGAAAAAATGCAATCCCGTCATGCCTCGCTCCGGCGAGGCCGGCGAGGAACGGGAGCAGACGACGAGGCTTCGTCAGCTACGATGCGTCGCGAAACCGATAGAAAAAAAAAATATATATATATATATTCTAAAAGAAATCGCGTCCCGCGGGCAACGGAATCAAACGCGAGCTTGAATTGTGAGCGTCTGCTATTTCATGAAGAAAGCAATTGAAAAACCGTGCTCTATTTGGAGGATTTAAGTCGCTCTGTTGCCATACAAACGCTGAAATATACTAGTGTGTAAAGAAATGCTGAGAACAAACGCATCTGCGGTCAACGAGATGTTTATCACCATCAGTGTGCGGGGGAAAAATTGAAAAAAATTTTTGACAAAACTCCCCCAGTGGAAACCTCTGACTGCCCAGTAAGCATCAGAGAAAGCTAAACATAGTGACTTTACCCGAGGTTTGGGCAACCTGATCATGTTTAACATTTACCTACGTCAGCTAACTTGCCCCGTCGTATTTGGTTTGAAAAAGCTCTCGTTCTTGACGCCCTCAGCAAGGCTAATATCTGATCCCCCTGTAATGACGATCGAAACCGAAAGTCCCACGCAAAGTTTTGCTGGATGTTCCAACAGACTAGTTTTAAAGGGATTCTGAACCGAAATCTGGATTCCCCAAAACAGGCAGCAAAAGCGTGCAACGGGATGCTACAAACACCAAAACATCACTCATACAGCGATATTTCAAACGGATGACCATATTCAAAAAAAAAAAGAGGCGCATTTGGCAGTAATGTTGACGTCATGTTTCTCCGAGAATTAGAGGGAACGGCCTCGCGTCTTTTCCGCCTCGCAGCCTTGAGGGAGCGAAGCGAAGAGAGGAGGAAACTAGGTACCTTGACGGTCACGCGCCTCGTCGGCCTGGTTCAATTTTGAACTCTTTTTCCAAAAATACGGCCGTCCATTTGAGATATCGCCTTACTAGTAGTGTTGTAGGGATTGTAGCTCACCGCCTACATCTCCAGCATTGTTTTTTTGCGAACCAAATTTTGGTTCATCTTCCCTTTACCGAACCCTTACAGCGGTTCACGCATAATACCATAATACCATGCTCAAACGGATCAGGCTTCTCCTCGGACAGCATCATCAGTGTTCTTCAGTGAAAACGGTTATAAGAATCAAAAGATCGCCACCAGCTGCTTTGTAGACAGCTGGCTGCGGAAATTTACGCCGTCTATAACTATCTGTACGACAGCCGAGTTGCTTGAAGTCATCGCAACTAAAAACTACAGGCTGCAGCGATCAGCGTTTGTAGATAAATGTTGGTAGCGACTGCATCCTCGCATTCCCACTCGTCACTCAGAACAGAAAGGCGCTAGTTTCGATATGAGGCCGGCACCTTTTCTACAACATAGATGGCGGCAGCATCAGTCTTCTGCGCTCGGTGCCTTTGGAGAGTTCGTTTGAGTCCAGCTTCCCGTGCAACACTCTGCGAGTGCGATGCATTCTGGGAGAGAACTCGAACGGTGCCAGTGCGTGTGAAACGAATTCGCTAAAACAAGTTTCTCCTATCAAAATGTGCACAGGCCAAAAGATACACGTCCCAAGAACGTAAAATGAGAAAAAAAAAATATATATGACGTGCTGAACTTGAACAATTTTCAAAATCTTCCCCCATGAGTTAATTTATTCCTCAACGTGAAAAAAAACACAATAAATACATTGTTTGGTATTCTACAGATGGTAATGATATGTACTGTTCTCTAGTGTTAATTTAAATGTGATACCTCAAACAATGTAGGCGAAACAAATTACCAAGTTTAGGGCATAATTGCCACTAGCTACATGTCTGGATATTTCTTCGAAACTCGTCTTGAAGAACAATAATCGTACCTTAAGACGACACTTACCTAGGCTTTACATAGATCATTCTTAAAAAGTTTAACATCTCTACCATAAATAGCTTCGGCTATAGCGCGCTTGAAATATGGCACAAACGACAATTGCCAAAAACCCGTCGTCCTTCCTCTCTCCTTCGGAAATCTGTTTCGTTAAAACCAAGCATGCCAGATGATTGAAATAAATGGCATTGTCTTTCGCAAAGAATGCAGCACCGCATGTAAAATTGCGCAAAAAAAAATTACGAATGTACCTCACTGCTTGAATCCAAATGAAACCGCCCGCCGGTCTTTCGAAGTTTGACGAACTTCGAACTTTTATCCTAAAAGGTCGAAGTTCGTCGAACTTTTGACTTTTCAGGAATCGAAAGTTCGACAATTTTCGAATTATTTAGATCAATAAGTTCGAAAGTTTGAAAATTATCGCATTTCTTAGCGATGGAAGTTCGAAAGTTCGAAAAGTTTCGAACTTTCTAGTGCAAGAAGTCCGAAAGTTCGAAAATCATCCGATTTTTTAGTCTATCAAGGTCGAAAGTGCGACAAGCATCGAATTGGCAGCGTAATAAGTTCGAAATTTCGAAAAAGCGTCGAACTTCTTTGTTTAATAAGCTCGAAAATTCGACTTCCGTTGAACTTCTCGATGTGGAAAGTTCGAAAAATCGAAATCTTTCGAACCTTTCGGACCGCTTGATTCGATCATCGAAACTTCGGTTCGAAAAAAGTTCGCAGCATCCCTACTTATCATACATCGGTTGAACAATAATGAAAGACATTTCTTACTAAAATACCAGCTTTTGGTTTGTGATGCGATGGTTTGTGATGATCAAGCGTGCGGTTCCTTCGTTAATTGGAGCTATTGACCACTAAACGTAATTAAGAAATACTCGCCGTGATAGAATATGGTGATTCCATTGGTAAGCACTCAAAGAGTACTCATACAAAAAAGGATGAATCATCAGAGAATGTGGAGTGAATGTACTCAGGACGTGCTGGAAGTGATATCCTTTAAGGCTACGGTCCCACGGCAGCCATCTTGAACAAGGCGTTAGTTCAACCAATAGATGGCGACACGCACCCGTGGGGTGGCCGAAACATTGGTTCACAGTGGGATGGCTCGAGCACCATCACGTTCCCCTCGTGGCCTTGCTCGCGCCGCTGGCAGCTGTGCTCAGCTAACTCAAGTAGCGTGGCCCAGCAAGCCGATGTATGCGAGAATGTCAGGCTGGGTATATGGAGATGCGGTTCAGCGGTTGTAACGGGCTTTCGCAATAAATCTTACCAAGAAGGAATCTGGAATGCACGCTCAATAGACTCAATCTTTCAAGGCACCAGTGGAAGCGGACGTCAAGTAAACTGCTTCGCGATTTACTGTACTTACCTCACCATTTTAATGACGACTAAAATAAAGTCACGAAATATTGTGTTTCACGGGGTCCGGAAGATGTTGTAAAGATTGTTACATTATAGGGTTCCCAGAAAACAGACGCCGTTGTAATATTTTCGGAGGTACCGACACACATAATGTTGTAAGTACAGCTTACGAGGAATATGATGAAAACCATCAGAGGAAATAGGAAGACGTTTATTTGCAATGATGACGCTATGAATGAACAGCGTTTAGCGACGGCAATTTATGAGCGTTCGGGAATTTATAAGTTGACGTGATTGCTAACCATGGACATGCGGACAATGAAGACCAGTTTTGTCGGGAGATGGAGTTGTGGTGATGACCTGATATCGGACGACTCATGGCAGACGAACAAGCAAGTTTCTTCTCAGCGAATGGTAAGTGTCCAGTATCAAGCACAACACGTGGCTACCGACGCTGTCGACGTTTCGAACACTTACCGCTTTCGACAAAAGTCCTGGCACCTGGGCTAACTTTGTGAAAAGACTCGAAGTCTTCCTTGAGTCCCGCGCCATCATGGACAGTAACTGAAAACGATTCACTATTCAGTCGGTGGGTGGCGAAACGTATCCACATCTGCGGAGTCATGGGCGATGCGTACTCTAAGTGGCTAGAAGTTTACACGATGTCTGCCACGACGTCCAAAAACGTCATTGACGTTCTACGGTCTCTTTTACCTACTTTTGCCCTACCGAAAACACTTTTCTCTGATAACGCGCCAAATCTTGCTTCAAATAAAATAAACAAGTTTTTGAAAAAAAAAAAAAAAAAAACGGCATCAGGCATCACATTAGTGCACCATACCATCCTGCAACTAACGGGCAAGCAGAACAGATGGTGTGCGAAACAAAAAAAATCACTTTTGAAGCTTGCGGAAGAAGCAGTTCAGTGAAGAATCGCCAGGTTCTTGTTCTGGCAGCACGCGTCGGTCTCATCTTACACGGGAAAAAACCCGCCGAAGCAATATTCGGCGGAAGAATAGCCACACCCCTCGATCTCCTGATACTATGGCTTACGAACAAAGATCGAGAGATACCCACATCGGGAGTAATGGCAGTTTATTCGGTCGGACAACTCGTCTACGTGAGGAATTTCAGCGGAAGTCTGGCCTTCCATGTAAAACTTGGGTAGAAAAGGCTCTATGTTGGTTGACCAGGAGGTGTCATCTCTCTGAATAGGTTGGATATCAATGCCCTTAAGTGTAAATATAACTAAATCACAAAACTTACTTTGTGTATTGTGTAACTGCCCTTGTATTTGATAGTAGAAGCTATGGTGGTGATCTGGACCTTTCACACCAGACTCCTTTTTTTTATTTTTCGCCTCATACTCCTTGGCGGTTTAAGTATGCTTCAAGAATCTTTTGGAACGGGGACACTTTACGTCAACGAGGCCATTTGTTCCAAGTAGTAAATCAGGGAATGCTGCTAGAAATCTGTCCCTCATATTAACAAATAAACCGCACTTCTGCACAGTGCAGTTTTCCTGTTCCACGTGCAGTTGTCAAGCAACATCCTCATTGATTCTACCATATACTGTTGCGGGTGAAGAAAGTCTTTGGGTGCACGATACTTGAAACAAGTCTGCACTGTACGTTGTGGTTCGACACCCACTAATGTCGTCGTCCTTATAGAGCCTCATCATTTAATCATTACCTCGTCACCTCATATTGCTCTTCATCAACAGTAAGTACAATAGGCTACCGCCACATTACAATCCAAGAATTGAAAAATTAAGTCGTTCAGTCCTTCAACAAGTTTATAATTTATATAATGTTATTACGTTACATTACCTCGAGACGATCGACGTCCATTGTCGATCTTCAAATACTTATACCTGTATATAACTTAAACGCACAAGGGGGGTTGGTGGCCGAGTGCATGGTCTAGCGCACACAAGCTCGGAGCACTGGGAGCGAAAGCTCGCGCTGCAGAACCCACCCCGCCCCTGCCCGTTTCGATCTGGAAGAGCATCGTACCGGCGTGCGGTCGTGCATCACTACTGCGTGGCGCACGTTAAAGACCCCAGGGGTGCTATGTTGCGCTTTTTGCACTCCCAGGAGACTTGGAAGAGGAAAGTGACGTCAACGACACAGCAAATGCTGATTGTATGTTGACAGAAGAAAACGAAATCAACACCCAATCTGCGTTTGCTGTGTCGTTGACGTCACTTCCCTCTCCCTAGTCTCCTGGGAGTGCAAAAAGCGCAACATAGCACCCTAGGGCCCGTTTGCTCGAAGCACTAACCGCGGCTAAAGTTAGCCGCAGTACGGGATTTTGAAATCACGTGACTGGCTCGGTAGGGATGCGGGGAAACATGGTGGCGCCCCAGCGAATGAGCGCCGCTGGCTTTGGAAATAATATGTCGTTGTAGCTGCAATATCGAGCGCGTTAGTTAGCAACGAATGGTGCAGGAGGCTTTCGCTTTGCCTTACCTCAATTAATCCGCAAAGCATGGGCAATGACATCGGCGCATTTTTTAGATAGTGTTTCGATTCTGGGCATTCCTAAGCCCAAATGAACGCGAAAATTGTCGGCATGGCAACGTCTTTGGAAAGCGGATTGCCTTGACTCAATCGGCCGGGTATTGCTAGCACACAAAAGCAGACAGCGTCCCAACAGACTTGCTTCTAAATTATCTAAGCATCGCGAGGAGAACGCTGGAAGTGTAATTCTACGGTCCACGCGCGCTGGCCTTTCTCCTATAAAAGATTCGAAGTAAAAAATCATAATAAGGCTTTAACGAACGCGCGTGCAAGGCAAATTTAGTTTTATACTTTTTTGCTTTAGAACGGTTGCTACTGCAGACGCCAGCACGTGCGACGCGATCTACTACAGTCGCAGCATGCACCTCGGTGCTTGGATAATTTAGAAAAAAGGTCTGTTGGGACGCTGTCTGCTTTTGTGTGCTATCAACAATTTGCTTTCCAAAGACGTTGCCATGCCGACAAATATCGCGTTCATTTAGGCTTAGGAATGGCCAGAATCGAAAGACTATCTAAAAAATGCGGCGATCTCATTGCCCATGTTTTACGGTTTAAGTGAGGTAAAGCAAAGCGAAAGCCTCCTGCACCATTCGTTGCTGACTAACGCGCCCTATATTGCAGCCACAACGACATATTATTTCCAAAGCGAGCGGCGCTCACTCACTGGGGCCCCGCCATGTTTCCCCGCATCCCTACCGAGCCAGTCACGTGATTTTAAAAAAAATCCCTCTCCTAGGTACTGCGGCTAACTTTAGCCGCGGTTAGCGCTTCGAGCAAACGGGCCCAGGTTTTCGGTTGTACCGCACTGGCTAAATTGCGCATCTACAGCTGAGACACCAGACGCCCACTAAGGCAGACTAACTTCCGGCTGAATAAACATACACACAACAATTTGCAATTAGACGCATAATAACAAAGAACACGGCGTGCCGCCTCTTTTCTTTGGATGCCTTTTTTTTTTTAAACCAGCGCAAGCTCGTGCGTTCTCTCTTTTCAAACGGTTAGAACGGTCGCGTATAAAACCCGCGTTTCTCCTACCCGCCCGCTTCCTCGTCTCATTATCTGTATTTGGTTATAACTAAATAAGCTATAATAATGGTGTATTATTCATATTTACTTTCAGTTTCAGTCAGGGAAAAGGAGTTTCGCGGGAACTAGAGCCAATAAATGAGCTGCGCTTAGAGTATCGGCACTCTCTTCCCCGACAGTGTTGTGAACGCCGCCATTCTGGTGCTTGTGCAGAGCAGGCGCAACTGCCGATCGTCATGATTCAAAAGTGCGACATCCTCAGCATTAGATTCGGTGTTAGGAAGCTCATGTAATGTTGCTTTGCTTTGTCGCAAACTGCTTGAAGTGGGGGACGGAAAATCGTTTCTTGTGATTTCAGATAAAGCTTCAAATAACTGGCAACCATAATTTTAAGCCATACTGAGGTCAAGCGTCGCTACTCTGAAGCGTAGCTTATTCAATAACCCAATCTTGTTCAAGAGGCTTGTAATACTTAGGGCGCCTCAATGTCCTTCTGTTTAGGGTGATGCCACCCTTTGTAGTACCCGATGCCGACAGCACGCGCTCACGGGGAAAATACAAAGAAATCGACGAAAACAAAATGTCGCAATTAGCGGCGAGATGTTTTGGTGGCGCCCTCCTCTGGTTCCCCCTTGTGACGTCATTACCTTGCGAACAACAAGTTCGATGGTGTTTGTAAATAGCATGGTGGAAGCTTGAAATCGTTGCACTCTCAAAGGAACACTGCCAACACCGTCAAAAGTAAAGTTCTTTCGTTCCTCTTATTTCCGTCGATGCTAAATCCCCTTTCCTACGTCATAGTCAGCGTTCGACCAATCGTGGAAGGCCGACCACAGCGACGCTTTCGGTCGCGCACGGGGCTAATAGCACAATCAGCGCCACGAGCGCGTGCAGGGACACGCTTTTTCACGCGCTTCTGAACAAAAAATAAAAATAAAAGTGGGGGACAAAATGGCCAGATGTCGTGCTCCACCCTAAGCAAAGGGCACATGAAGGCACCCCAGTAATACCTGGAGGGGCCATGACGTAAGCCCCGCGGATTCCACAAGCCACTACCTTTTGACACCTGCCTCTTCTTCATTGTTCCCGCTTGTGCCAGTAAATTAGCTACGGTTCAGAGTAACGACGCTTGGCCATATTTTGGCTTAAAATCATGGTTGCCAGTTATATGAAGCTTTATCTAAAATCACAGGTAACGCTTTTCCGTCCCTCACAAATGTTTAAGCAACCCGCGACAGAGCATTGCAATATTGCATCAGCTTCCTAGCACCGCATCTAATGCTGAGGAAGTCGTACTTTTGGATCACGATGATCGGCAGTTGCGTTTGCTCTGAGCAAGACCCAAAATGGCGGCGCCCAAAACAATTTTGGGGAACGGAGTGCCGATACTTTAAAGCTCATTTAGTGACTCTAGGCATAAAGTGAACTCGGGTGTATTCTTTTCCTCTTCGTCTTCATTGTTTATTGATTTCAATCATATCGAATAATGAACACATTATATCACGCTACGCTTGTGTAATTATTTGTCTTAGATTTATTAGCCTGACCCAGTACTTAAACCATACAGTTATCGATAGTAAATCTTCCAATATATTTTTTTAATGTGAGGGTAAAAAGACACGGAGATTGATGATGATACAGACGCCAACGCCGCCCTCGGAAATTTTTTGAACATTAGATATCAGCAGTTTGTCTGCCATCCGCCAGGTAGCGCAACAAAACACCCAAACAGTTTTTAATTGTTTTTAATATTAGCTAAGCTCTACACCTATTAAGAAACCAAAGCAATATCATTGTGAAAATTTAATACATCGCAATGTATATCTATTCCAAACAATAAATACTATTAGATGCCAATAAATCTGTTTGATGTCTAAAAAAGATATGCGTCAAAACAGGTAAGTTTGAAACGCTCCTGGAGCGTTATGACTTGGAAAATGAAAAAAAGCCATCGTCCACCTCTTGGGCAACTATTGTAGCTCTAAATGTTATAAAAGATATTATCATAGTTTAATTATTTCCTCGGCGGCATTTGAACTACCATGACTCGAAGCATAAAAAAGTGCTACGTTTCATATAAAATATCTAAACAAATAAATTTTACACACCATTAAATTTTTTTCTGCATATTACCGATTATAAGCACTACATCTGTAGCTAATTTCATTGCCCTAGCGCGAGTCATTAAAAACATATTTGTGCTGAAAATGGTCAATTTTAGGGCAATATTTGGAGAGATGAAAAAAACAAACTAGTGCAAATACCAAAAAAGTGTATCGTTACATTCTGCTCCGACATCATCTTAACAAAACTTCTATATTGGAACTGTGCTATCTTTAATGGATCGTTCATAAAACATGAACTAGCGGAGCAAGTGAGGGTCCACGCCATCATATTCGCAACGCTACAAATGCGCATGAACAGTAAAAACCAACACATACATAGTATCAAATGAAAGAGGATTGCATTGCCTTTCGAATGACATCAACCTCGCAAAACAGTATTCAAAAGGAGATGAGTAATGACCTGCCGAAAAGTACCTAAACTGCCACATTCAGTGGGACCGTGGCCTTAAGCACAAAAAAAAAAATTAAGTATTCTGAACAATAGTTATTTACACTTACACTTCACGATGAGTCGAACGACGCCGCTCTTGAAACTGAAGGGAGGAGGATGGTTGGTCTTGAGCACCTGACCGAGGGCTGGAATGGAATACGTACAATCTGACCCCCAGAATTATACCACGAAGACGTGAGGCATGCTTAACATCTTCATC
Organism: Ixodes scapularis; assembly: GCF_016920785.2. Classification (NCBI taxonomy): domain Eukaryota; kingdom Metazoa; phylum Arthropoda; class Arachnida; order Ixodida; family Ixodidae; genus Ixodes; species Ixodes scapularis. The sequence goes on from NW_024609843.1 coordinate 395,037, forward strand.
GACCAATCATGGTGCTTAAGCCGTTGCATTCATTTAGTTTACAATCTCCATCCTCCAAGCCCATGATACGCCAATAAAGCCGCGATCCCACTGCCGATACATCTTACAAAAGACAATCTGGTGACACCGTCGAGGCGTGTTTCTTGCTTGAATTAGTCTCGTCACATTGGTCATACAAGAACTGTCTGCAAACATGTTCGAGCAGCACATATGTGTACAAGGTGGCGCAAGTTACCGCCCGTTACAAAGGGTATAACCCTTAACATCCACCCATCCATTCATCCGTGTGAAGAAATACATGCTTCGAACATGCATGAGGCGTATCCGCAGACTATTGTCATCGTGTCTGCAGAAAACACCGTATCTTTTGTACGCTGTATGAACAGCAGCGCGACTTGGGCTTTTGATACTTGCATCTGTGGTATACCAACTCACCTGCCACAGCGAGGACAGGCAGCAGGATGATCCGGACTGTCCTGCCTGAAGACATCCTCAGCCTTCCATCTCCTGGCGTCCGCGGCCTCTTAAAAAGGACATCCTGGCTGAGTCACGTGACTTCAGCCAACTCTCCTGGCGTCTGCGTGTCGTCCCACAATCTGCCAGATGGACGAGCCGCCCGTTAGGCACGGCCATTGGCTCCACTTGGGTCAGTGGAGCAGCGAGGATGGCCCCGTGGAGGAGACTGTGCGCGATCTTCGCTTTGTAGGGCATCCCTGCACTTCCAATCACGGGTTCTTTTTTTCCACGACTGGCTGCGGATTGCAAATTTCCGAATGGATTCGTGTCGTTAGTCGCTCCGGGTTATTTCGAGCAGCGGCGTTTCCTCTCCCGATATTTCCCGGAAACTTTTTTATCTTTATCGTGTTGTAATTTTGTTTTTGTATTTTGGTCTGTACGGACGCATAGTGCGGTGATATCCGTCCTCCTTGTTAACGTAACGTCTTATATATGCAGCTTCGCGCGATTCTACCGCTGCGATGCTGAACAAAGTAATCTGGTGCACGACTTTCATAATTTACCCGCCGAGAAAATAAAAGAAACGAACGAACACACACATCTGTGAGCCTTATTTGCTTTTTCTTGTTAGTATCACCAGTCTCGTGGTAAACTACGAAAACCTAGGCTCTAGGCTATGGGATGAATGCCTTGTAAATACGAGAATCGTTTCTTTTTTTAACATCGGGTGAACTGGGAAAAAAGTTAAGAACAGCCGATTGAAACTATCTGTAGTAACTTCTCCACGCACGTTTGCAGATTAAGGCACTTATGACGGGGCGCAAGCTTTTGGATAATCTCTCCGAAAAAAGTTTGGCGCCTGGATAATTACTTGTACGTCATTACAAGTAATAAAATTAGTTGTAATCGATTATTTTTGGAGAAACTTTGTAATCACATGATTACATTTATTAGAAAGTAATCACAATAGTAATCTCATTACTTTTGGAAGTATTAAAATAACTTTTAAACGTTACTATTTTCCCCGCCTCTTTCCAATGCCCCTCTTTGTTTCTACAAGTTTCCTACCAAAGAATCCACAAACAAAGTCTCCGACAAAGGGTTTCTTTACAAACGTTAGAGGATTAGAAGATAAGTAGTTTATATTTCTCTGATACCAGTCTAATAATGAACTGTATGAAACGTTTTTAAACCGGTAGAAACATTTGTTTTGAAAATCGGAAGTAATCAGAAGAGGACCCTTTTCAACCGAGAGTAATTGGAATTGGAATCGATCACATTTTTCGAGTAACTTGTACAAAACTGGTTATCGTTGCAGTCATTTCCTCACGCGTCAGCGAAACCGTCATTCGCCACAGAGGGCCTGGCTGTACTGCAGAATTAGCATGGCGGAAGCTGCATGAAGTTTCGGGAGGGACGAACACACGTTCATGACGATAGGGGTCGGGAAAGAACGTCCGTGGCGACCGGCGGCCATTGTTAAGCTCGTGATGGAACGACTGTGTCGCAATTTTGAGCAGGTATCCTTCGCTAATGCGCACCAGTTCTTTTTTTGTTGACGACTATCAACTTGGGGAACGCCTTCCCAACATTTACCAAGCGTCCGTTCCAAGTCTTCGACACCGCATCCCATGCGAGTGGTGGTGCATTTATTAAAGCACGAAATACACCAATCCCAAAAATTTTGTCCGTCCGTCCGTCCATCCGTCCGTGCACTTTCCACTAAATTTAGCGGGGAAAGAAGCTTCACAAGACGTCACCTGATGTCACGTGACATTTACACCTTGGGAAAATTTACGGCACGTGAACTGTACGTCAACTCAGTTTCCCCGTAAATTTAGCGAGAAAATTCACGTGTTGTGGCCAAAAAATGTATCCAGTCTACCTATGCTGGAACGCAAAACTAAATGATGTATAAAACTGCATTGGGCACTGATTGGCTATTCTCTCGGGTCACGTGACATGACGGTGAAATGTAGTTTTTCCCTATGCAGTTCGAGCTATGCTCGTGAAATGATGCAGTTGGCGGTGACGTCAAAATGTCGTCACGATGCACTTCGACGATGCAGTTAACAGAGTGGTCGAGACGAAGCCGGAGATCACTCTGCATCCTAAAAAATGGCGGCCCTAACATAGGCATCTCTACTGTTGGCTTCGCCAGCGGATCGAGTTTTTAGAGATCACCGGGATGCTTTCGAGACGAGCGATGCGAGGTTTGTGGGCGAATACCGGCTGACCAAAGGGGGGACTCGCTGGCTGTGCAACCAGCTTCGCGGAAAGCTCCAGCGTTGTCGTGAAGGGCCCCGTGTGCTGACGGTCGAACAACAAGTCCTCGCAGCTCTACGTTTTTACGCCGCTGGCGGCTTCCAGGGAACCGCCGGGAGCGACGAAAACATTGGTGTTCACCAGTGCCCTGTGAGTCGCGTACTTGGTGATGGCACAAACCCTATCACCGATTGCCTCGGATCGAACTGGCTGGGTTTCCAACAAATTCAAGCAGAGAAGGCGTTCACAAAAAGGAAGTTCTTCGAGCGATGCAAGTTCAGCGGCGTTATCGATAAATATTCTAAATACTCTTACACGATTTAATACGATTGTGTTTTCATTTGAGTGCACCCCATATAGGCGATTTGGCTGAGCGAAAAGCCAAGCAAGCATTGGTGACAGGCTTAAGTTGAGCTAATTCGTTCATACTTCAGGTAGAGAGAGAGAGAGGTATGCTTTATTTTAAAGCAACTACTTCAGGTAAGGTCAGCTGAATTAGAATAAACATGCACATAAAGAAAAGACCATACACACCGTGGGACTAACAACTGATTTTTTTTTCCTCCTCTTCTACTTGAGGGGAATATTCTCTTTTCTTCTTTTTTGCTTTCTACTTCACCGAACATTTAACCCCCGATGGAACATTTTTTCTTTCTCGTGCAGCACGAGAGAAGTTGCACTAACGCAGTCATAGTCAAAAAGTAAAATGTGTCGTTAGTTGTTTATACAGCAGGAGGTTAGTCTGCTTGAACATGGCGACATTGTTACCCACTGTATACATGAGAAATTTAGCCAGTGCAGTACAACCGCTAGCCTGGGGTCTTTAACGTGCATCAGGCAGTAGTGATGCACGACCGCACGCCGGTACGATGCTCATCCAGATCGAAGCTGGCAGGGGCGGGGATTGAACCCAGGATCCCTGGGTTCTGCAGCGCGAGCTTTCGCTCCACGTGCTCCGAGCTGGTGTGCGCTAGCCTACTCGGCGGCGATTCTCCGAAATTCCCTGTAGGGAAAAAAGAAACGATGTAGTTTCAACTGAATCGCCACTGTTCGGCGACGTCACCGGACACCGTCACGGTGCAGTGCTCTTCCGATGTAGTTTGTTGGCGATGGAGATTAGGCTCCTCCCACTGGCGACGTCACGATGCAGTTTCTCCACCGCTTTTTCCGTCATAGACAGACAGTTTCCCCGCTAAATTTAGCAGGAAATCGACGCCACATGACCTACACACCGTTACCCGCTAAATTTAGCGGGAAAATGCACGTGTGACCTCGATGCCAATCCAGTTGCCCCGCTAAATTACGTGGGGGAAATTGACATCACGTGACCTTACGTCACGTGACCTATACAACCATTCAGTTTCCCCGCTAAATTTATCGAGAAAATATAGGTCACGTGACACACAAATTTCCTATAATGAATTTCAGGCGTTGGTGGGACTTTGAAGGTAAATGTTGCTGATAATTTTTTTTATTATTATTTACATTTTGAATTTAATATCTACTTATTTATTCGTACTTTTTTTCATTTATTTATATATTTTTATGACATCGTTTGTTTTTATTTATTTGTGTGATAAATATTCATTTTCCCTTTTTATACATTCAATTATTTATTTATTTATTTGCGTTATTTACATATAGATTCCCTCAATGTAATACACTGAAGAGTGCGGATAGCTCATAAAAACACTGTATAAAGTGAACGGATTAAGATGATTGGCCATCTTTATATGCCGGCTGCAGCAGCTAAATGTGGCCAATCAGTCGAGTGCAAGCGTCCAAAAGGCAGCTGACGTCAAGTTTCGCAGCACTTCAGACTTCGTGTACTTTCGAAACTCTAGAGTCTAGACGATGATCTCTTGCACTGAGAAGTTGTCTGACAAGCAGAAAAAGCTTCTTTTCAAGGGACAGTGAACTTGACACTGGTGGAGCTTGAGCGCTCTTCCAGCACAATAGAGGGCGATCCCAAACACAATCTGAAGAGTACACTCTAAAAAAAATCCGTTCTTGAAAGGTTCTTCGCCGCCCCAAGAACTCTTTTTCCTCGTGAAGAACTGTTTTCGCTCAAACAGTGTCGCCCCCTGGCGCAGCAGAAAGGCGACCGGGCGATGAAGAACGTTTGCCTGGAAAAAAGTTCTTCATAACGTGTTTTTTTTTTTTTTTTAGAAGAAGAAGCGGTTGCGCGCGAAGGAGTGCCGGTGGTGCTGCTGCGCCGCGCCGTTTGCCTGCGTGAGATTCTGTAAAGGCGAAAGTAACGGCGGCCAACAATTCCGGGTTCGCTGTTTACTGTTTCGACCTGGTTCTGTTGGCGGCATTCAATGAATGGGGTCACGGTGCGAGAACATACAGATGTGTCTAGATGGAAGCTCCAGGACGTGTCAGACTGGTTGACAAAGCAAAACCTTGGAGACTTCGCCCAGAGATTCGAAGGTAAGCAGAATGCTCCGTCCTCTTTGTTTGTGTTGGTTGGCGGTGTCGGTTTCGTCTCGCGTTTTCAGTTCCCAAGTTGAGGGCAACGCCGGTAACGGTGGCTGATCGGGGTCTCGATGGTGCTATCCTTCCCTACTTCCATGTGCACGCGAATATTTTTTTATGAAACTTGTAGTGCAGTGTGGATATTTGGACATGTTTTGTGAGCGAGGAACTGCTTCCGGGTCTTTCGGCGATTGGTGAGATTTGTCGTCGTTTGTGCGATTTCAGCATGAGCGGATATGAGGGTTCAAAGTTTTCGCAGTGCTACCATATCGGGAGTCATCTGACAAATCATGTCCAGATAGCTCATGGTGACCCGGACCTTAATTCTGTTTGCAAGTTGGGTGAGTACTCTCCGTCTGGACGATATTTTATTGCATTTGAGAGCTTCAGGAAGCACATGAAACGTAAACATGTCGAGGGAGGATCTGGGGAACCAGAAAATGGAAGCAGTGTTGGGGTGATGCATGCCACAGCTTTATGATTGTCCTCCTCCCGCCCCCCCGCCATCTTCACTCTCTTTATACTATATTTGTGTGCACCATCAGAATAAAAGGGTAGAAAAATGTGGTATAACTTCCGTCATTAACATATATGACATATATGTATGATATAAACTGTATGTGCAATATTTTATCTCCTTTTATGCAGAAGAGGTTGATGGGAAGACGTTACTAAACTTGTCAGTGTGGATGATTGAGCAGTTGCTCCCTGCTATGAAACTGCAAGTCAAACTGCTAAAACTGATTGAACAGCTAAAAGGAGACATAAAAGAAAGGTGGGGCACATTACTCAATTCGAAATTTGCGTTCCATTTGTGAAATTCGAGATGCTTTATTTACATTGTTATTTTTCAGCTTGCCGGGACCCTCCAATGTGCCTCGTGCTAGTGACACAGCAGCCTCAGTTTGGTCTACAGAGGTTGTAAGGATCTATGGCCACAGATATATACTTTCTCATAATTTCCCTCGCTACTGTTACAGAGGCTGTGTGAAAAGAGTGAACTGTTCCTTCAACCACAGCGAAATGAAGCACGAACAAAGTTGGTCGCTTCGTTGGCAGACGACATTCTGAGCAAAACTCCGAAAGCAGCAGCATTTGAAGTCCTCACTTATATATCTTAAAATAGAGGCTAACATTTGTTGTTTTTTCTTTCCAGAACGCCAAGTCGGTCTTAGCTAGATGATGTCATGCGTGCCCTCCAAGCGGCATACCCCTTCCTCGCCGACTCCACTGGATCGACGCTGCGTAAGATTTACACGAACTTGTTTTCATTCTGACAATGGAAATGCTTGTATCGAAATTCATTATCTGCATTGTAGCAGGCTTGCTACTCGTCAGTCTCACTGTAGGATTCACTGCGGCACAGCCTTATTAACAAAATGAAAAAAGAAAGGTTGCTTCTTATGCATCTGCCAGAAGTTCAGCAAAACAAGGAAAACTATGGCAAAGGTGGTGGGCGAAAGCGAAAGGAAAAACGCCAACGCAGTGAGTGTATTCAAAAATACAAAAGGACCATGGTAAGTTTGTTACAATCTGGTTCTGATACAGTTAAAAGAAATAAAACTAACCTGGAAGCGGGAACTGTTCTTAAATAGTTATTCAGCTAAATGTAGTTATGTAATTGCTGCACCATATGCTTCCAAGTGCTTAGCCTGTTACATTTTGCCAAAATGAGAGGAATCTTTATACAGTTTTCATTTGCCCGTCCAGAGGAATGGTTAGAAGCTTGGGAATGACCTTACCAAATTCGGCTGGATTGTTTTTAAAAGGCATATTTATTGTTCGCATGCAGATTCTTGTTATGAAGTCTTAAATATACGACATTGATATTCACAATCAAATGACCAAATCTTTGTTTTATTATAACCTTTAGAACTGTAACAAAACATCACTTTGAGTACTCAAAATGTTTATATTTTTACATTATTTTATTTTAGTGGTACGTACTGTTTGCTTTTGATTCCGTACCTAAAACCACAATTCACAGAAGTTCATACTATCCATCATCACTCAGACTGTTGTTGCCATGTCTGGTGCTTCTATGTGCAACTAAGCAGATAGTGCTTTGTTCGAGAGAATCAAACTTGTCAAGCAATTGATGTTAACAAAAGGTTGCACAGGAGTGGGAGGGCAATGTAGATAGTGTTTTAGTTGAGCATGCCAGCACATTAACCGTATGATAATATTCACAGTGGTAAGAATAAAGACGAAGTTTTTGCTTACATGGCAATACATCTTTTAGCCGCTCCTAAACGTACTTTTGGCTGCTCCTAAATGGACTTCTGACTACTGCAACAGGTGCCCCAAAGTGACTTGAACGAATCACATTGCTGTAAATGTAATCTGTAAAAGTCACAGTTGCATGGCTTGTCAGATATATGAAATACTCTCTGGTTGTCTCTCGGTTAAATCTCTTTTGCTGCATTGAACTGCCTTGTTAAAGCTAAAATATAGAGTGCATATAACTTGATATATTTGGACCCGAGCACCCACTGTTTAAATTACAATTTTTTACATAACATAATATAAGGCTTGCTGGAGTTCGTCTGGTACACCAACTTTGTTCTTCAAATCTCATATTCTGTACATGGCACTGACTTTTTTTTTCAGGTTCCACATCATGACGTAGAAGGTACCGACGACTGTGCAGACCACGCAGTGATTATGGCTGCTGAATGCTCCAAGGCTGCAACAGATGTGAAGCTCTTACGGCACATTGATACTTTAGACCCATGTTGTTGTAAAAAAAACTATCTCGAAACTCCGGTCTAAAAACATGCTTTTCGTGCAAGGCTCGTCAAATTATGAGGCGCTGGAGAAATGCAGCCTTCTGCGTTAAGTCCTTATTTCGAACTCTTTTTGTTCGCCTTCCGCCCATTGAAAAGCATGAGGGAAGGGCCTTAGAACGCACCTGGTATCGCTGCGCCGCAGCGTTCTTCCGCATCAAAAAGTTCGTCTGCTTTCCTAGCCGTCACCATGGCAACGAACGCCGAATGAATAGAAGCACGCACGGTACCGCCGCGTGAAGCTAGCAACAGCTGACGCCATTTTACGAACGCCGTCTGCTAGCCAAAGCCGAACGCGGTTTGGCAGATCAACCGCCCCCGCCGGTGCGCCGCTAGCAAAGACGACGAAGCTGAGGCACGCCGACGGCGATCGAGCAAGCAACAACACCACGGGACGACTGCAGCGGCGGCATTTATTCGGATCAAAGGCCGCCTTCACCGGTGCGCCGCTAGCAAAGACAACGAAGCTGAGGCACGCCGACGGCGAATGGGCGAGCAACAGCACCGCGGGACGACTGCAACGGCGGCATTTATTTTGATCACAGGCGCGAAATAAGCAAGAACAATTTTTATTTGAATCATAACACCCGATATCCAAGTTGGGGACCACATACCTTTGCTGGGTCTTTCCTGTGAACTTTTTACAGAGACACGGGGTGCGGCATTCAAAAAACAGCTCCGTTTGCAAAATATGGGGCCCTGAAAAGGGCCGTTTAGACCGCTGCCAGAACCTCTAACTGACATAACGAGCACTTGACAAGCGGTTGGCGCATAAGTCGTCTTTATGCACGCAGACGGGTGACAGGCTCAGCGCAGCGGATCCCTCGAAGTCACCGGGGCCGTCAGAATCCTCGCCCTGTCTGCGTCGAGGCTCTAGATTTTGGCGGCCGCGGCGACGAACGACTGGAATCTATCAGTGTTTCCGCGCGCCTTGTCTCTCCTACAAAACATGAACTTTGCAAGGTGACCAGTGAAATGGTGGCTCTCGCGCCGTCCAGATGGAAGAGAGTTTTTGACGTGGGCCCAGGTGCAATCCACCGTATTCGTGTGCGCACCAGTGTTCGCGTCGACAAAGTTAAGCTTATGGTTGACGGTGAGGTGCGTGAAGTGAGCGTCATCTGCAAGCTTGCGATAGCCAGCCCAACAGTCAGTAATTATTCTTGTTCCAGGGTGGACAGACTCGGCTATTAGCCCTTGCAGGGTTTTAGCGTCACGGGTCTCCACGGGAACAAGAAAACAGCACCCGCTGCAACGCGCCACACCGCCGAAAACCCACTGGCCAGGCCTTAAATACCCGCGATGGTACTTGTGCCTACCGAACATACTCTCGTCTGGTTCTACAGTCACGCCGTCGCCACCAATCATGTCTGAATGCTTAAAGACGGCATTTAGCACAACCTCCCGACAAAGGCTCGCCCAATCAGTTATTGTCTTACTTGCGATATCAGCCTCCCGCTGAATGACGGCGCACGGTATACGTTCCGGCATCCGGAGGATGATTTTCATGAGTTGGAGAAGCGTCAGGTGCGTGCGATCCTTCGAAAAAGGAACCGCTCCGTACCGAGACCTCGCCCCGGCACTGAACTTTGACCGGCTTCCTCTTGGGCACCTCACGAGTCATCCACACACCGCACCGCACCAACACCGCACCCCCCCCCCCCCCCCCCCTTCCCCCCCGTGTAGCCATCCGCAGATCTAGCGCGGACTTGCAGCTTGTCATCGCAGCTTCGCACTCTGGACACGCACGAAAACCCAGGAGCCAGGAGCAGGCCAACGCGCTAAAGCAAATTAATTGCTTCAAGAGGGTCTTTCATGGCGCCAAGAAGACGGCACAAGTTGAACACCATGGCACTGCGATGCTCGCCTCTGGAAGAACAAAGCGCCGAGGGGGAACTGCGCGCTTCTTTGCATTTATTATATTTATTTCATTCGCCATTTTATACCTCGTGACACAATTCTAACAAACTCATTGGTTGATCGGTCGTACCACACCATCGCGTGAAAAAAAAAAAAAAAAAAAAAAAAAAAAAAACGCCAAACGTATGTCCACAGACGGCATCGTCACAGAAAAGGGAGCAGTCGAACCCAGCAACAAAATGAAGTAACAAAGTGAATAAAAAAAAATAAAATAAGAAGGGAGCCGTTGCGGTTTCGGACGGCGTCTTCTTTGATGAGAGGAGCTGCTCTGGCCAGAGCGGCCTGAGCAGCCGTGCTGCTCTGGCTGCTCGGAATATTCCTTTTTGTTCTTTTTCTTACTCTACAGGGTGCCATGACCCTTATTTGAAGCTGATGTGTTAAATTAATAACAAACAACGCGTTGGAACGGAGGAGGTAGAGAGTCTTGGCGTCAGAATTTGACGTGGTAGAAAAGAAAAGAAAATAACGAATGCACAATACATACCGTATGCCAAGACCGTTATACTCCGCACTTGGCGAGGCCTTATGACGCAGCCGACGACCGTAAGGCTATTTATTTTGTTTCTTTAGATTTGTTATCGTGACGACTACTCCAGTGTGCCTCGGAGTCTCCAGCGGAGATCCGGCATGCAGGTTTTAGTAATTATTATTGTCGTTTTGAAGGGCACTCTTTCTATGCTGCTTCGTCCCTGACGCCATAAAAATATTATTTCTGTTTAGATTATAGGCGCGAAAAATCCACACTGACTGGGGCCTGAGTAACAACTCTGCATTACTCAGGCTCTAGCCCGTGTGGATTTTCCCGCCTACAATCTAAAAAGAAAGAATGGCATAAACACACATCAGACGCGCACGCACTCAAAGTTGGTCCAGAAGTCCAATGTCCCCGACGTGTTTTTGTATCGCTTTCAAAACGATACACTGACACCGCCAAGTGTTCCCCGCCCAGGAATTCGGTGACATTAAATAGTCTACTTTTTGTATCCCTTACTCCCTCCCTGTCTTGCGGCGCATTTTCTCAAAAGTGGTCTATGGTCCAGCAGTTGCAGCGTTGTTCTCGTGTCTTCTCGTTGGGTGTTGTATTTCACGCATGCACACAAAAGATGCTAATAATGAAGCTAAATAATCGTACTTATCAATTATTGGACTAATTTTATTGGACTAATTGTATCCACAAACCAATCCGACCATGAACTAAACTTTTTTTTATTTTGGTTTATACGTGGTGCAAAGTAATCCCGCCCCATATTTTTATGGCGTCAGAAACGAAGCAGCGTACGAAGAGTGCCCTTCAAACGACAATAATAATAATTATTAAAAACTGCCGGATCTCCGCTGGAGACTCCGAGGCACAGTGGAGTAGTCGTCACGATAAAAAATCTAAAGAAACAAAATAAATAGCCTTACGGTCGTCGGCTGCGTCATAAGGCCTCGCCAAGTGCGGAGTATAACGGTCTTGGCATACGGTATGTATTGTGCATTCGTTATTTTCTTTTCTTTTCTACCACGTCAAATTCTGACGCCAAGACTCTCTACCTCCTCCGATCCAACGCGTTATTTGTTATTAATTTAACACATCAGCTTCAAATAAGGGTCGTGGCACCCTGTAGAGTAAGAAAAAGAACAAAAAGGAATATTCCGAGCAGCCAGAGCAGCACGGCTGCTCAGGCCGCTCTGGCCAGAGCAGCTCCTCTCATCAAAGAAGACGCCGTCCGAAACTCCAACGGCTCCCTTCTTATTTTTTTTATTTTTATTTACTTTGTTACTTCATTTTGTTGTTCGGTTCGACTGCTCCCTTCTCTGTGACGATGCCGTCCGTAGACATACGTTTAACGTTTTTTTTTTTTTTTTTGTCACGCGATGGTGTGGTTCGACAGATCAACCAATGAGTTTGTTAGAATTGTGTCACGAGGTATAAAATGGCGGATGAAGTAAATATAATAAATGCAAAAAAGCGCGCAGTTCCCCTTCGGCGCTTTATTCTTCCAGAGGCGAGCATCGCAGTGCCATGGCGTTCAACTTATGCCGTCTTCTTGGCGCCATGAAAAACCCTCTTGAAGCAATTAATTTGCTTCAGCGCGTTGGCCTGCTCCTGGCTCCTGGGTTTTCGTGAGTGTCCAAAGTGCGAAGCTGCGATGACAAGCTGCAAGTCCGCGCTAGATCTGCGGATGGCTACACGGGGGGGAAGGGGGGGGGGGGGGGGGGGGTGCGGTGTTGGTGCGGTGCGGTGTGTGGATGACTCGTGAGGTGCCCAAGAGGAAGCCGGTCAAAGTTCAGTGCCGGGGCGAGGTCTCGGTACGGAGCGGTTCCTTTTTCGAAGGATCGCACGCACCTGACGCTTCTCCAACTCATGAAAATCATCCTCCGGATGCCAGAACATTACCGTGCGCCGTCATTCAGCGGGAGGCTGATATCGCAAGTAAGACAATAACTGATTGGTCGAGCCTTTGTCGGGAGGTTGTGGTAAATGCCGTCTTTAAGCATTCAGACATGATTGGTGGCGAAGGCGTGACTGTAGAACTAGACGAGAGTATGATCGGTCGGCACAAGTACCATCGCGGGTATTTAAGGACTGGCCAGTGGGTTTTCGGCGGTGTGGCGCGTTGCAGCGGGTGCTGCTTTTTTGTTCCCGTGGAGACCCGTCACGCTAAAACCCTGCAAGGGCTAATAGCCAAGTGGGTCCGCCCTGGAACAAGAATATTCACAGATTGTTGGGCTGGCTATCGCAAGCTTGCAGATGACGCTCGCTTCACGCACCTCACCGTTAACCACAAGCTGCACTTTGTCGACCCGAACACTGGTGTGCACACCAATACGGTGGAGGGCACCTGGGCCCACGTCAAAAACTCTTTTCCACCTGGACGGCGCGAGAGCCACCATTTCACTGGTCACCTTGCAAAGTTCATGTTTTGGAGGAGAGACAAGGCGCGCGGAAACACTGATAGATTCCAGTCGTTCGTCGCCGCGGCCGCCAAAATCTAGAGCCCCGACGCAGACAGGGCGAGGATTCTGACGGCCCCGGTGACTTCGAGGGATCCGCTGCGCTGAGCCCGTCACCCGCCTGCATGCATTAAGACGACTTATGCGCCAACCGCTCGTCAAGTGCTCGTTACGTCAGTCATAGGTTCTGGTAGCGGTCTAAACGGTCCTTTTCAGGGCCCCCATATTTTGCAGACGGAGCTGTGTTTTGAATGCGGCACCCCGTGTCTCTGTAAAAAGTTCACAGGAAAGACCCAGCAAAGGTATGTGGTCCCCAACTTGGATATCGGGTGTTATGATTCAAATAAAAATTGTTCTTGCTTATTTCGCGCCTTTGATCCCAATAAATGCCGCCGTTGCAGTCGTCCGGCGGTGCTGTTGCTCGCCCATTCGCCGTCGGCGTGCCTCAGCTTCGTCGTCTTTGCTAGAGGCGCACCGGCGAAGGCGGCCTTTGATCCAAATAAATGCCGCCGTTGCAGTCGCCCCGCGGTGTTGTTGCTTACTCGATCACCGTCGGCGTGTCTCTGCTTCGTCGTCTTTGCTAGCGGCGCACCGGCGGAGGCGGTTGATCTGACACACCGCGTTCGGCTTTGGCTAGCAGACGGCGTTCGTAAAATGGCGTCAGCTGTTGCTAGCTTCACGCGGCGGTACCGTGCGTGCTTCTATTCATTCGGCGTTCGTTGCCATGGTGACGGCGAGGAAAGCAGACGAACTTCATGTTGCGGAAGAACGCTGCGGCGCAGCGATACCAGGTGCGTTCTAAGGCCCTTCCCGCATGCTTTTCAATGGGCGGAAGGCGAACAAAAAGAGTTCGAAATAATGACTTAACGCAGAAGGCTGCATTTCTCCAGCGCCTCATAATTTGACGAGCCTTGCACGAAAAGCATGTTTTTTTGGCCATCCCGCGTCCTGTTTTTTTTATCCGGAACATGGGTCTAAAGTATCAAACTGCCGCTCTTACTTCAAATAATGCCACAGACATAACAGGCAAGGAGGGTAGACATCGCTGGCAAGACCACCACTGATGCTATTTAGCTGTACCCGGCCCTCTGCATTCTCGAAATGGTAATTTTAAGGCTGCGGTCCCACGGCAGCCATCTTGAACAAGGCGTTAGTTCAACCAATAGATGGCGACACGCACCCGTGGGGTGGCCGAAACATTGGTTCACAGTGGGATGGCTCGAGCACCATCACGTTCCCCTCGTGGCCTTGCTCGCGCGGCTGCCAGCTTTGCTCAGCTAGCTCAAGTAGCGTGGCCCAGCAAACGGATGTATGCGAGAATGTCAGGCTGGGTAGAAATTGTTGTCTGATATAGGGAGATGCGGTCGGCGGTTGTAACGTGCTTTCGCAATAAATCTTACCCAGAAGGAATCAAATGTTGATTGACGTGTCAATATTCTATCAATGAAAATTTCCTCTGCAGGAATGCACGCTCAGTAGACTCAACCAGTGGAAGCGGACGTCCAGTAAACTGCTTCGCGATTTACGGTACTTACCTCACCATTTTAATGACGACTAAAATAACGTCACGAAATATTGTGTTTCACGGGGTCCGGAAGATGTTGTAAAGGTTGTTATATTATAGTTCCCGGAAAACAAACGCCGTTGCAATATTTTCGGAAGTACCGACACACATTATGTTGTAAGTACAGCTTAGGGAAACCATCAGAAGAAATAGGAAGACGTTGATTTGCAATAAAGACGCTATGAATGAACGGCGTTTAGCGACGGCAAGTTATGAGCGTTCGGGAATTTATAAGTTGACGTGATTGCTAACCATGGACATGCGGACAATGAAGACCAGTTTTGTCGGGAGATGGTGTTGTGGTGATGACCGGATATCGGACGACTCATGGCAGACGAACAAGCAAGTTTCTTCTCAGCGATTGGTAAGTGTCCAGTTTCAAGCACAACACCTGGCTACCGACGTTGTCAACGATTGGAACACTTACCGCTTTCGACAGAAGTCCTGGCACCTGGGCTAACTTTGTGGAAAGACTCGAACAGTAACTGAAAACGATCCACTACTCAGTCGGTGGGTGGCGAAACGTATCCACATCTGCGCAGTCATGTACGATGCGTACTCTAAGTGGCTGGAAGTTTACACGATGTCTGCCACGACGTCCAAACACGTCATTGACGTTCTACGGTCTCTTTTACCTACTTTTGCCCTACCGAAAATACTTTTCTCTGATAACGCGCCAAATCTTTCTTCAAACAAAATAAACAAGTTTCTGAAAAAAAAAAAAAAACGGCATCAGGCATCACATTAGTGCACCATACCATCCTGCAACTAATGGGCAAGCAGAACACATGGTGTGCGAAACAACAAAAAAAAATCCCTTTTGAAGCTTACGGAAGAAGCAGTTCAGTGAAGAATCGCCAGGTTCTTGTTCCGGCAGCACGCGTCGGTCTCATCTTACACGGAAAAAAACCCGCCGAAGCAATATTCGGCGGAAGAATAGCCACACCCCTCGATCTCATGATACTATCGCTTACGAACAAAGATCGAGAAATAACCACATCGGGAGTAATGGCAGTTTATTCGGTCGGACAACTCGTCTACGTGAGGAATTTCAGCGGAAGTCTGGCCTTCCATGTAAAACTTGAGTAGAAAAGGCTCTATGTTGGTTGACCAGGAGGTGTCATCTCTCTGAATAGGTTGGATATCAATGCCCTTAAGTGTAAATATAACTAAATCACAAACCTTTCTTTGTGTATTGTGTAACTGCCCTTGTATTTGATAGTAGAAGTTACGGTGGTGATCTGGACCTTTCACACCAGACTCCTTTTTCTTATTTTTCGCCTCATACTCCTTTGCAGTTTAAGTATGCTTCAAGAATCTTTTGGAACGGGGACACTTTACGTCAACGAGGCCATTTGTTCCAAGTAGTCAATCAGGGAATGCTGCTAGAAATCCGTCCCTCATATTAACGAATAAGCCGCGCTTCTACACAGTGCAGTTTTCCTGTTCCACGTATAGTTGTAAAGCAGCATCCTCATTGATTCTACCATATACTGTTGCGGGTGAAGAAAGTCTTTGGGTACACGATACTTGAAACAAGTCTGGCACTGTACGTTGTGGTTCAACACCCATTAATGTCGTCGTCCTTATAGAGCCTCATCATTTAATCATTACCTCGTCACCTCATATTGCTCTTCATCAACAGTAAGTACAATAGGCTACCGCCAGATTACAATCCAAGAATTGAAAAATTAAGTCGTTCAGTCCTTCAACCAGTTTATAATTTATATAATGTTATTACGTTACATTACCTCGAGACGATCGACGTCCATTGTCGATCTTCAAATACTTATACCTGTATATAAATTAGACGCACAAGGGGGGGTTGGTTGCCGAGTGCATGGTTTAGCGCACACCAGCTCGGAGCACTGGGAGCGAAAGCTCGCGCTGCAGAACCCACTCCGCCCCTGCCCGTTTCGATCGGGAAGAGCATCGTACCGGCGTGCGGTCGTGCATCACTACTGCGTGGCGCACGTTGAAGACCCAAGGTTTTCGGTTGTACCGCACTGGCTAAATTGCTCATCTACAGCTGAGACACCAGACGCCCACTAAGGCAGACTAACTTCCGGCTGAATAAACATACACACAACAATTTGCAATTAGACGCATAATAACAAAGAACACAGTGTGCCGCCTCTTTTCTTTGGATGCCTTTTTTTCTAAACCAGCGCAAGCTCGTGCGTTCTCTCTTTTGAGACGGTTAGAACGGTCGCGTATAAAACCCGCGTTTCTCCTACCCGCCCGCTTCCTCCTCTCATTATGTGTATTTGGTTATAACTAAATAAGCTATAATAATGGTGTATTATTCATATTTACTTTCAGTTTCAGTCAGGGAAAAGGAGTTTCGCGGCAACTAGAGCCAATAAATGAGCTGCGCTTAGAGTATCGGCACTCTCTTCCCCGATAGTGTTGTGAACGCCGCCATTTTGGTGCTTGTGCAGAGCAGGCGCAACTGCCGATCGTCATGATTTAAAAGTGCGACATCGTCAGCATTAGATTCGGTGTGAGGAAGCTCATGTAATGTTGCTTTGCTTTGTCGCAAACTGTTTAAAGTGGGGGACGGAAAAGCGTTTCTTGTGATTTCAGATAAAGCTTCAAATAACTGGCAACCATAATTTTAAGCCATACTAAGGCCAAGCGTGGCTACTCTGAAGCGTAGCTTATTTAATAACACTATTCATGCTCTTGTTCAAGAGGCTCGTAATACCTAGGGCGCCTCAATGTCCTTCTGTTTAGGGTGATGCCACCCTCTGTAGTACCCGATGCCGACAGCACGCGCTCACGGGGAAAATACAAAGAAATCGACGAAAACAAAATGTCGCCATAGCACAATCAGCGCCACGAGCGCGTGCAGGGACACGCTCTTTCACGCGCTTCTGAACAAAAAATAAAAATAAAAGAGGGGGACAAAATGCCCAGATGTCGTGCTCCACCCTAAGCAAAGGGCACATGAAGTGCTCCACCCAGTAATACCTGGAGGGGCCATATCGTAAGCCCCGTGGATTCCACAAGCCACTACCTTTTGACACCTGCCTCTTCTTCATTGTTCCCGCTTGTGCCAGTAAATTAGCTACGGTTCAGAGTAACGACACTTGGCCATATTGTGGCTTAAAATCATGGTTGCCAGTTATATGAAGCTTTATCTAAAATCACTGGAAATGCTTTTCCCTCCCTCACAAATGTTTAAACAACCCGCGACAGAGCATTGCAATATTGCATCAGCTTCCTAGCACCGCATCTAATGCTGAGGAAGTCGTACTTTTAGATCACGATGATCGGCAGTTGCGTTTGCTCTGAGCAAGACCCAAAATGGCGGCGCCCAAAACAATTTTGGGGAACGGAGTGCCGATACTTTAAAGCTCATTTAGTGACTCTAGGCATAAAGTGAACTCGGGTGTATTCTTTTCCTCTTCGTCTTCATTGTTTATTGATTTCAATCATATCGAATAATGAACACATTATATCACGCTACGCTTGTGTAAATATTGGTCTTAGATTTATTAGCCTGACCCAGTACTTAAACCATTCAGTTATCGATAGTAAATCTTCCAATACATTTTTTAAATGTGAGGGTAAAAAGACACGGAGATTGATGATGATACAGACGCCAACGCCGCCCTCGGAAATTTTTTGAACATTAGAAATCAGCAGTTTGTCTGCCATCCGCCAGGTAGCGCAACAAAACACCCAAACAGTTTTTAATTGTTTTTAAAATTAGCTAAGCTCTACACCTATTAAGAAACCAAAGCAATATCATTGTGAAAATTTAATACATCGCAATGTATATCTATTCCAAACTATAAATGTAATTAAATGCCAATAAATCTGTTTGATGTCCAAAACAGATATGCGTCAAAAACAGGTAAGTTTGAAGGGCTCCTGGAGCGTTATGACTTTGAAAATGAAAAAAAGCCATCGTCCACCTCTTGGGCAACCATTGTAGCTTTAAATGTTATAAAAGATTTTATCATAGTTTAATTATTTCTTCAGCGGCATTTGAACTACCATGACACGAAGCACAAAAAAAGTTTGATATAAAATATATAAACAAAAAAAATTTACACAACATTAAATTTTTTTCTGCATATTACCAATTATAAGCACTACATGTGTAGCTAAGTTCATTGCCCTAGCTCTTGTCATTAAAAACATATTTGTGCGGAAAAATGTCAATTTTAGGGCAATATTTGGAGGGATGAAAAAAACAAAGTAGTGCAAATATAAAAAAAGTGGATCGTTAGATTCTGCTCCGACATCATCTTAACAAAACTGCTATATTGGAACCGTGCTATCTTTAATGGATCGTTCATAAAACATGAACTAGCGGAGCATGTGAGGGTCCGCGCCATCATATTCGCAACGCTACAAATGCGCATGAACAGTAAAAACTAACACATACATAATATCAAATGAAAGAGGATTGCATTGCCTTTCAAATGACATCAATCCCACAAAACAGTATTTAAAAGGAGATGAGTAATGGCCTGCCGAAAAGTACCCAAAACTGCCACATTCAGTGGGACCGTTTCCACTAAACTTTCAAAGCAATAGACAGCCCGAATGGTGGATCAGTTTTGTCTGGTTTTGAGTTACTTCAAACCTAAAAAGGGTATACTAAGAGACTTAGGCACTGTCTAAATTCAGCTAACAGCCTGGTTTGCAGCTGCCTACTTGCAGTGCCGTTGTGCTCTTTGTCTGGGTTTAACACCTGTTTGTGCCAAGCGCCCTCGCAGTGTGTGGTTGGAGAGGGGCATCATGAGAAGGAAGGGGCCAGATTTCTTGTTTTGCCGCAATTACCTTTTTGCTGCTTCCACACCTGAGTGGTTGCCTCGTCCATCTCGTCTCCAAGATAGCATTTTTATCCATAAAGTATACCTCAACAAGAAAGGGTTTTGAAGTTTTTCCAAGTCAGTTTTTTTTTTTTTGTTAGTGGTCAAATAATAGATCTGAGCTCGCTAACGTGCCATATATGAAATCAGACATCTAGAACGTTGTCTCCATCTTCTCAAGGCCAAAATTTCAGTGTCTCATTTCAGTGTTCAACTAGGCCGTGTTATATTTGATCTTTATTTTAGGCAGAGAAGCATTCTACTCATGTGCTAAGTTTCAATCAAGTAATGTTCAATAAACGTCAGTATGTTTTTTTTTTTGTGAACCGCGGTATCTTGTCTTCATTTCACCATTGACAGGTTGGACATTGCAGAGCATCTCTTTTCTTTCTCCTACCCTTATTCCCTATACCTCATACTTGGTCTTGACAAGAGTATCAACGATGAATGTGAACTTGAATACCCATCCAAGCCAGTGGTTCTGCAGTAGATGTAGTACCCCAGAAAAGGAGCCTTGTCGTTCAAAGCCTGTTTTGCTCGTCTGTTGACGTTTGCAAAACGTCTAGGTGATGTATATTGCCTCTTTGAACAGTTCGAGACAGTCAATAAAGAACGGTTTACAAAAGAGCTACTGTACACCTAAAATTGCTGCCCAAGTCGCTTTTTGCGAATAAGTTATTCAAGTTAACTCGAAAGTGGTCTTTGCAACAAACCTTTCATTGAAAAGGTTTACAATAGAAAGCCCTCTCGGTGAAAAGTAACTTAAAAGTTAGGGGTGAGCAAGTAGTGGTTGAAATGAAATCCTTTGTAGTTTTTTTTAGTTCTCCCTCGGATGGAACGGTTTTTCATCAGATACCTTTGCAAGCTTCTTATAAGCTCTTTCAATTGACCAGTAAATCATGAAAAACCTTTATTGAGTTTTTTTAGGGTCTAAGAAAATAACAGTTCTAAATAACCTCTCAAGGGAACTTTACTGTTGGGGTGTGCGAATACCCCTCGGTTCAAATAGCGCAGCGATATTTCTAGATTCAAGAAGTCCACTGTACAGAATGACTTTCATTGCAGTGTTGAACCTAGAAATATCGCTCTTCTTTTTGAACCGAGGGGGTATTCGCACACCCAACATAAAAGTTCTCTTGAAAGGTTATTTAGAACTTATTTCCTTAGACCCTAAAATAACTCATTAAGGTTCTTCATATTATTAACTGGTTAATTAAAAAAGAGCTTATCAGAACCTTCCAAAGGTACTTGATGAAAAATCGCTTTATCCGAGAGAGAACTAAAAATAACTGTTTCAGCGACAGAAGGGCTGGAAAGAACTTTTTGAACGTTCCGCACGAAGAACTGTTCCATTGAAAAGAGAAGTTAAAAGAACTGTTAAACGGTTCTTCACCAAGAACTGTTTTAGCGATAGAAGGGCTGAAAAGAACTTTTTACAAGTTCCTCACGAAGAACTGTTTCATTGAAAAGAGAACTTAAAAGAACTCCTTAAAGGTTCTTCATGAAGAACTTTTTTATAAAGTGCTTAAAAGAACCTTTTAGGGTGCAAAATATGGACAAGCCGAAGAACTCCAAAAAGTTCTTTTTCGAACTGATTTTTTTTAGTGTGTACATAAGAAATTGCGTTAAAAGTTGGGTTCCGTGTTTTCGGATAAATCCGAAAAACTGCGAAAAACACCCGCCGGTAAAATTTTGGTCAATGCGGATTTATCCGACAAACTTCCAATGTTGACATGCCGATGCACCCCCCCCCCCCCCCCCCCTTTCTTTGCCCCTTCCTCACCCCTACCCTCCTGAAAAACGGTATTTTACAATTTGATCAACTCAACAGGTAACCCTCTACATTCAGTTCACGACAAAAGGTGCTGTTCTGGTGTCCAATTCGGGCCATACAATTTAATAATAATAATAATAATAATAATATTTATTCCACTTTCATGTTTGTTTTCGATATTTTCGGCACCGTCAAAGCCAAAGTATAGGCTTGTGGGACATGGCCCGGAAGAGGTAGTACGCGATTATATACGTCTAGTTGACAAACACCGATAAACAGTCATAGTTGTCCGGGGTGGGGGAGAGGAGGCGTCGGGTAGTCGGTCACTTTGTACATGGCACGGATAGAGATAGTAAATCACAGTAGACCGGTAGAAACATTATAGACATATGTACAGGTACATGTAGAGACACACACAAAGCACACATATAGATATATGCATGCCACTGACAGAGATAGTCAATCACAGTGAACCGGTAGAAACACTATAGAAATATATACAGGTAAAATAAAAAGGTTCCGACAAAGTTGTCACAAAAAAAGAGAAAAAGGTAAGGACACATTAACGAGTACTTAAGGTAGAACTCCAATCAATTAGGTTTTTTTTAGTTGCTTTTTAGAGGTGTCATCAGAAAGCGAATTAAATATTTTCGGGACATAAATATCACGAGTAGCTTGTCCGTAGCGAGTATAAGAACGAGGTACAACATAGCGAGGACTATCTCTAAGAACTCGGGAGGACATGTAAGTTTTTTTGAAATCATCCATCCAGAAGTGGCGCAAAACTACTGAAATCACAAACAACTTTTGAAAGGAAGGTAAACCAAGATACTCAAAGATACTTCCGCATTCTGTCAAATCACAGTCATACACCACGCTCTTCAGTAAGTACCGCAGTATATTATCGATGCGTATTTACCATCTTATGGAGCAATTGGAAAGAATGGTGATTCCATATCTTAAAACGCCGTGTGCAAGACTGCTGGCAATAGCTCTGCGCACACCGATCGGAGCAAGATGTCTAACGGTGTACAAAAGCCAGGCAGTACTTCTGAGTTTGCTACAAATATAGGACAGGTGGCTGTTCCAAGCAAGGTCGCTGTCAAAATAAACTCCCAGGTATTTAACTGAATTGACATAAGAAACTGCCATACAGGAACAAGAAGCACAATCGGAGGTATGAATGAAGAGAGGAATGTTTGTCACAGTTTGTTTTAAGGGATTTCTGAAGCATACTAAACTAGGTTTTGAGGCGTTGACTTTGATACGGTTGTCACGCAACCAGTTCATAGCAGTGAAAACAGCTTGTTGTAGTATTTGTACGGCTGATGTGTAGTTGGTGTGACACGCGACTAAAACTGCATCATCCGCATATTGAAATATATGACAATTTAAGATGTTTTCTGCAAGATCATTCACATAAATATTAAACAATAAGGGGGAGATTATGGATCCTTGTGGAACGCCACACGTCAGAGACACCTGTGTGCTCATGTTTAGACCTCCCAGAGCGACAACCTGGCAACTATTAGAGAGATAATTTGTAAGAAGTGTGTGAAAGTTGCCACGAAATCCCAGCTTGTGTATTTCTGAAGCAATATACTGTGGTCGACGGAGTCAAAAGCTTTAGAAATATCTAAAGATAGACCGCAACTGTATAGATTATTGTCAAAAGCAGAATGGAGGAGGTCGGAAAATTCTTCTAACAGTGAAACAGTTCCAAGGCCCTGTACAAAACCAAATTGTCTCGGTGAAATTACTGAGAACTTTTTGAGGAATCCTGACATAGTTATTAGCAAGTGCTTTTCCAGAAGCTGACCTATGACAGGCAATATGGAAATTGGTCGAAAGTTTTCAAATTTGTCTTTTTGACCCTTTTTGAAAAAAGGTTTAACTAGTGCTGTTTTTAAGATTCTTGGAATTACATCGGTCGTTATGAAACCGTTTAGCATGAATAAAAGAACAGTAGTTAAAGCCGCAAAATTTTGTCGTAGAATTCTGATCGAGATGCCATCAATTCCGTTTGGTTTCGTTTCTTTGAAGCTAAACACCAGAGAATGCAGTGATGGTTGGTAAAAGTGCTGATTCACAAATTGAATTATTTAGGCTGCAAACGCCGAGAGAAGCCTCAGATGATACTCGTGATGTGCTAGCAAAATAATTGTTGAATGAATTTGCTACTAGCTGTGGATCGTTTTTAAAGTACTGCAAAGGAGACTCTGGATGTGTAGTTTTCCCACGCAGTTGGTTGACGATAGACCGCGCCTGTTTGGGGTTATTTGCAGCTTTGTCAAACTGTCCTCTAAAGCAGCGCCGTTTTGAAGCGCGTATCAGCGCACATACTTTATTTTTTTTCTATCTTAAATGCGAGGTGGAGCTCGCTATTGTTCGGGGCACGCTTGGATCGTCTCCACAACAGGTCTTTGTATTCGATTGCTTTAATAATATCTGGAGTGATCCAATGGCTTTCCTTTTTTTCTTGTCCTAAAACTAATTGGACGCTTACCCTCATTTTTGAGGGTAAGCGTCCAATTAGTTTTAGGACAAGAAAAAAAGGAAAGCCATTGGATCACTCCAGATCTTAACTTGTGTTAAGTTTTCATTGAAGAACATTTTTGGCAGTGCGTCGTTCTCAGAAAGGGCGCGCAGTTTTTTTCTAGCTGCGAACCATCGCTCCCTGATGGCTACATGGTTGAACTTAACCAGGATTTTTGGGATTGTGTTTTGTTTTGCAGGAAGGCAGTGAATTGACTCAATGTCTGAATGTCGAAATCCCTGAATGTCGAAATCGAGTTTCGCCGCGATTTCCGACAGTCGGCCTGTCAGATCCTCGTTCTCAACAACTGGAAGGCCGCAAATCTCCATATTGGCTCTGCGACACTGCTGCTCGGATTCGCTTACTTCAGCGCGTAATATCTCAAGCTGTGATGCTTGGGCAGTGACTGTATCTCGCAGATCAGACACTTTCGCCTGGCGGTTTCGCCAGACTTCAAGCCCTAGCTCCGTCACGGTGTCATATTGCTTGGAGACAAATGACACTGTGTCTTGCAGCTCGCTCATAGTCTTATTTAGGTTTGCTACTTCTGCTGCTAGGGGCAGTAGGTTTTTGGTCTGGCTTATCGGAGCTTCGACTTTTGAGCTAATGGGTAGAGCTTTAAGCTGAGCCTGAATGGCAGACAGCTGTGATTAAACGCTTGCGTCAAACTGCGTATTGTCTGTTTGGCTACTAAGATTACCTCGCCTACTATACTCCGTTTCACCTTCCGTCCGAGCACAGCGGACGCTAGGAGCCATCCCAGCCAATGCGGCGTTGAGGGAGTGTCGTGCGACCTTGAGCTCCCTGTGTCGCCCCGCCCCACCGGCAGGTCACGCGACTTTCTCCCGGCGCTGGATCGGCTGGGATGGCTCGTGGCGTCCACTGCGCTCGGACTGAAGGTGAAACGGAGTATACCAGGCCTGCAGCTCTTGCACTTCCATACATCTCGTTTTGTATCACTCATCGCATTAAATGTGTTCGGTGCAATGCCCGAGCAGCCCTGGCCTAAATGATTGCTGCAGTAACATTCACAACATGTCATGAATCTACCGTCAGCAGGCGTTGGCTTGTGACATGAGATGCACTCGTTGGAATCACCCATTGCAACGCGAGTTAGTGTGGGTGACGCTGGAGCAGAGTTACTTGAGATGAGCGGGAACTCGGAAGTTGTCGGTGGTGATAACGAAGGTAGTGAACAAAACACTGCCGAAAACCACCAGCGTAATGGTAGGAGGCGTGTCACTGACCAGAAGAGATCAGCAATGAGCAGCGTTGTGGCGAAAAGCAGCAGGATGGCCTGTCACTAAGTGAAACCGCAAAATACTTGCAAAAAGCCGATTTTTGGTTGTATTAGCCCCGTGCGCGACCGAAAGCGTCGCTGTGGTCCGCCTCCCACGATTGGCCCAAAACCTGACTATGACGTCGGAAAGGGTATACTATCGACGGAAATAAGAGGAATGAAAGAACCTTAATTTCGACGGTGTTGGCAGTGTTGCTTTGAGAGCGCAACGATTTCAGGCTTCCACCATGCTATTTACAAACACCATCGAACTTGTTGTTCGCAAGGTAATGACGTCACAAGGGGGAACCATAGGAGGGCGCCACCAAAACATCTCGCCTCTAATAGTGGCGAGCTTCAGGGTCTCAGCTGGAGGCAGCAGGATGCGAAGAGGAAATGATCGGTACTAAGCTGAGGAAATAGCACACCGTGAGATCTGTGCGCGTAATGAGACGCACGATTCCCACCGTGAAAACAGTATGTCCAGAGGTCATGAAGTCTGACGGTGAAGGCGATTGACGAGAGCCCTCACTTGGCGCAATAGCTGAGTCGGCGTGTAGCGGTGGCGCTATGCTGAACACTCCGATGCCAGGCACACAAGTGGCGTCAATGGTATACTGGGGCAAGCTGGCCGTAGGGAACATGGCGGCGATCGTGCAGGCGGGTCAGCGATCACCTCAGACGATATGCCCGGCTTACTTGGTTGGAAGGATGTCAATCGACAGCCCCATAGAGACTCTCCTTCTTGTCCAGATGGTAGGACCTTGCAGAGGATTTAAGCCGGCGAAATCATCAAAATAAAGGCTAATATTTGCCAGCGGCCGAAAGGAACGGCGGAACCCGACGACTTTTTTTTTCTTTTTTTAATTGCGCTTTAGAGGGAGGAGAGGTTTGTTTTTGTAACTGTGAAAGCTACGGACCATAGACATTGCATAAAATGGGGAAGAGGACAGTTGGAACTGCTCTATTACATTCTTTACCACTCCAACTCGCCCGGCCGCGGAGTAGGTTGATGAAATACACCTTTCCAAGAAACACTCGACCCCAGGGGCAGCAAACTTTTTTCGAGACCATTCACTGGGTTTGAGGCTAGACTCACAACGGCGTCCCTGTTAACCTTAACCGAGTGGACTGTGATTTCGAAAGGCTCAGCCTGCGTAGGCGCACTTTCAAACACTGCTGGCGGCTAAGTTCCCGTCTTTTTCCTCTGTATTTTGTGTTTCATGGTGCAAGTGTATTTTCCCGAGGTCATTGAAAAAGCATTGTACCACATTTGAAAAAAAAAACAATAAAAAATTTATAAACTATTTTTGTTGGGTACGCGCGTGACAGAACGAATGCGACTGGAATGTATAGTTATAGTTTTTTTTTTTTTTTTTACGATAAGCTTTGACGGCGCCGCGCGATTCGACGCATGTCAAACGACAAAGCGCTTAGCTGTCGAAAATAATTCACAACAGAAGATAGCCGAAAGGCATGGATCTTTCACGCTTACAAATAACGTATTTACCGATGAACAAGACACGGACATACGATTTAGCAAGTGTTAACATTCTAACAATATATTGTACGTACCACACGATGCAGCGTTATCCGAAAGAATTTATTTGAGAAAGATCTCAAATAACACAGTCACAGTCGACGACAGTCACTTCTTGACGATCGGACGGAATCCAAGATGACTTCGTTTTGAGGAGAGCTTCCTTTTTTCACAACAGCACCAAGGCAAAGTAACAAACGCGACTGACCCGGGTCGTTTCCCACCCCAACCCGGACAACTATTTTTGGATATGACTGAGGATTCTACGCGGATTATCTCTGGGAGGGGAGAGAACAATCTTCGCAAAATCGCGTCGTGGGCCGTTCGACGTCCTTCACCTCCTTCGTCTTCCCGTGAATGTCAAGCAGAAAAGCTTGAATGGCAGGCATGCACTTACCAGCCTTCTTTTTCACTATCGAAGACAACGCAACAAGGGTACGCAGCACGCATAAAAGAAAATAAAGTGGAAACTTTCAAGGAAGGTTAGAAAACGTCGAATGCAAAACCGCAAAAACGTAGGTTGAGAACCGCGCTGAGTGGGTCTTCACAGTCCAAGAGAGTGGCAAACAATTTCTAGCTGATAGAGGGCGCGAGAGTCGCACCAGCCGCATCAGCATCAGCAACATGGCGACGGCGTAGGAGAACACGTTTGGATGTCTGGCCTCAGGGCACCGCCATCTTGCCCAGTGGGGTGCGCTTGGGCGCGGCCATAATCCGATTATGACGCCTTGGCTTCGTAATCGAATAAG
Source organism: Ixodes scapularis (assembly GCF_016920785.2). Lineage (NCBI taxonomy): Eukaryota > Metazoa > Arthropoda > Arachnida > Ixodida > Ixodidae > Ixodes > Ixodes scapularis. The sequence continues at coordinate 422,150 of NW_024609843.1, forward strand.
GACGCGTCCAAGCGCACCCCAGCGAGCAAGATGGCAGCGCCCTGAAGCCGGACTTGCAAATGGAATAAATACAAGCTTCCCAGCGACTACCTCCGGGAGTTTGTTGATTTTGAGGTATGGACGATTATCGAAGCAGGACTTGTGTGCAACTTTTCTGGTAGGACAAAATAGTAGTTCCGATGTCATTGACATCAACACTATGTCGATCTGAAGAAATATGGATTGACATAAATATGCTTTACTTTTTGTCAAGCATACGTTCACACCCGGATAACATTTATTTATATATTTACTTATTTATTTTTCATGGAAAACGCTGAAATATTAAACTATGAAATTTTTGAGGATCGGGAATAAAACAAAAATAGAATCCGATAAGAATCGAATTTTCCGCAAAAAAATAAACTCCGAAAAACAGCCTTTAAATTTGCCGAAAACAAAAATCGGAAAATACGGAACCCTTGTTAAAAGGCATGATGGCAATCCCCTTCCTGAATATCCATAAGCTATGTCATACGTCTCGAAAATGCTTTCACTTTTTGATTAACACCGAATTTTACAAAATAAAGTTGTCATACTGATACCGCTTTGTTTTTATTGGAACATACAGTATATTATTTTCCTTATAGGCTATTGGCGACGTGAGCGAACGAAAGCGTCGCTGTGGTCGGCCTGCTACGATTGGCCGAATGCTGAGTTCTGACTATGACGTCAGCAAAGGATTTCTCATCGACGGAAAACAGAGGAATGTAAGAAGTTCAGTTTTGACGGTGTTGGCAGTGTTGCTTTGAGAGCGCTATGATTTCAGGCTTCCAGCGTGCCCATTACAAAAACCACCGAACTTGTTGTTCACAAGGTAATGACTTCACGAAAGGTAACCGAACGAGGGCGCCACCGAAACATCTCGCCGCTAATAACCTCTTCTCTGGCGAAGGTCACCAAGATTAGCAGCGTGACGGGCCCTTTATGACCGTTTTAAACCGGAAACAAGCAGCCCTATGACTTTATTTCCTTCAGGTAACAAAGGCTGTGCTCGAAAGCTTACCCAAATGGATCCGAGTTCCTCCAGCGGATCGTACCACGTGACAGCGCATATTGAAAAACGCTGGACGCGGGTAGGTTTCAGAACGCCTAGGGTAGAAAACCCTTACCCTGGAGTAAGATCGAGTAAATTTTGGAACGTGGCCAGCAGCGTGCACGGTAAAGAATGGGCTCACGTGCTGATTTGGCATACAGTTAAGGTACATACGCACATTCGCGTTTGAACGCGTTTGAGTGCGTTGCGGAGTCCTTGCGGCCAGGCGCGGTCGCTTGCGGAGCGACGCGCCTTCCCGCAGCGCTCGGTAGCGCGACGCAAGCGAGTAGAGACTCGCTCAACCTTCCGAAGCGTTGCGGTGCGTTCGGGTGCGTTCGACTAATCAGAAGCCGAAAGAGGAGAGGGGGTGACGTGTTCGCTCGCCCCACCCGGCCGACTCGGCGAGACGTATCCGGTTCGCCCGTCGCAGAGCTTGCTTTTTCGTTTTGGGGAGCGGTGGGGACTGTATTTTCCAAGGCTGCGATGTTTCAAGCTAGAGTGCCTTCATGAAGGCTCCCTAGTTCAAGCTTGACAAAAAGTCGGGGAAGCCGGCGAGATTGTCCCAAGATCGAACAATTCGACGCTGTCGCTGTGCGCCGCCATGTTGCCTTGGATTTCGCTCCACTAGCGACGATAGCGCGTTCTTATTGGCCCTTGACTGCGGTTGACTGCGTGTCAACACAACCGTGCGTACAAGTTTGGCGCAAGCGGTCTTCGCAACGCAACGCGTCCGCTACGGAACGCACCGCGCTCAAACGCGAATGTGCGTATGGGCCTTTACCATCTTGTCGAGGCGGCTTAATAAGCTCCCCCCCCCCCCCCCCCCCCCCCCCCCCCCCCCCCCCCCCCCGAAGCGCGTTCGCTACAAATTCGAAATCAGATGTTTTATCGGGCCGCCGCAGCTGCAGCCGATCAAATGGTGGGGAAATTTATATCTAAAATTAACAGTGGCACATATATAAAAGGAATTTGTAAATTAGAGATTGCCTCTAAAACGGTCAACAGATATGCTGCTTGTTTAAACATGAGCTCTCCTGTAACTCAAATGCAATATTTGTGACGTTTGTGATGGAACTCACTGGAACAGACAGGTACCCCCGTCGAAGAAGACGACAGTTTTCAAGCCAAGATGACTTCATACTTACCTGGTGTCGGGGAATCCGTGATCCGCGAGGCGGAGCCCCCAGGGCGAGGCGCGGTCATTGCACTTCGGCCGTGTTGACCCCTGCCACTTTCTCAAACTGAGATAGATGGGACATGCAATTTTTGGTAGTGGGGGATTGGCGTACGCGCTATCCCCCTTCCTAAGGAGTCAAAAGTGAGGCTCTGACAGGAGCATAACATTAATGGAACTATTGCATTATTACCGAAACGCCAAGGAGAATGCAGGGATCGGTGTCCCAGGCGCCGCAGGTGCCTAAAACGAATGGCATCTTGGACGCGCGGTCGTCAACGCATTATTTTGGTTACTTACTTCGAACCTTTTAATAAGGGGAAGGCGTGCGCGTGTAGCGCGTGGAACAACAATCCTTGCATTCTCCTTGACGCTAGGCGCCAGAGTTTTTAGTTATGGTGTAATGGGGCGAATCACCGGATGTTCGGATTCGGGCTGATCTGGAAATTTCCGAAATTTTCGGGACGAATGTTCGGATGGTTGGGCCGCCACATCTCGTCTTTCTTCTATCGTTCGCGAATATAAAACAGCTTTGGAGGGTTTATTTACGGCGTTAATTGAAGAGAAACGGGAAGCCCGTCGTTTCGTTTAATGAGCGTACCTACAAGCTTTAATCTCCGCCGTTGGCATCATGCGAATCGGAGACGCATACGAGTAAGGCTTAGCTAACGCCCCAGGATTTTCGTCAGGAATTAGGATTGAGTGAGTAATTATTTCATTCCCTTCAACCTTTCGTATGATACGCATTTCGAATGTAATATGGAAGCTTAATGTGTCGTCTATGATGTACGTATAATAAATATATTTGAGTAAGAATAGGATTTATCTCTTCTTCCGAAGGGCGTGGTTTGGTAACGTTCCGAATCTGTCCGAATCGCTAAAAGATTTGATCAATCATCCGAACCTTTCTGAATCTCCAGATTCAGGTACAAATTCGGTTCGGAAATAAAATTCGTCCCATCACTAGTTTTTTTTTTTTTTTTTTTTTTCCTTTTCTGCACCAGAGGTTTTAGGCGAAGGAAGAGACACAGAGGGAAACGTTTCCAACTCAGCAAACTGGTTTATTTCTCAAGCACCCTATATATAAAGTCACCGGATCTGGTGAAGTAGCGCTCTTGCCTTCCCTTCTGCTAGCCGGACAC